>NC_069505.1:558796044-558968544 GCF_027579735.1 Bombina bombina
AGCAATCTTGCTCTTATTTTGACATATAATCATTTCCACATTTTGGACAATATTGTCAATGTGTTTTTCCCCTCCAGTGATCATAATCATAAAATTCTTTTGCTGTTAAATACCCCTAAAGCTCGAAGTCATGATTACTTCCCTCAAAAAAGCACAAAATACTTATCTACGTCATTAATCTCCCGATTGTGTAATCGAAAAAGGAAATGCACATGGATACTGACAATTAAAATGACATAAATGTGTGATTTATAATTGATACATTAATCCTTTAATCCTTTTTTGATAGTGTGTAGTGATGCTAATATGCTATGTGAGCAATTAACCAGCTCTGCTCTATATTCATAGACATCTCTGAGGAAGCACACGCGTGAAACGCGTCACATCTTGGCGTGCTGCATGTACAGACTGCCTGTATTTTTTGTTACTATCGGTTTAATAAACCAGCTACCTAGCATCAAGGATCTACTGCTCGTTTCTTGCTTTGTTTCATATATATTCATAGACGTGTGTGTTTCTCTAAGAGATTTGAACAGAGACATTATGTGTATAGTGGGCCTGTGTGTTTGTTGGTTATTGATTTAGATAATCTATATTAGTGTAAAAGTGCTTATTATCAAAAATGTTTAACTTTAATTGATCCAGCAGGAATCTTGCATATCTTTTTGACTTTGCTTCCTAACATCACCCGATATGACAGCGGGTAATTTCAGTGCGTTTTGCCTATGCGCAAGACCAATGTGACATCCGAAAACTTTTGTGGTGCTCAGTAATAACAAGTTAAAAAGTGTTTTCTAGGGTTTTTCATGTCAAATCCTTTTAAATGTTAAATGAAAATTGCCCCCATATATATTGAGAATTTAGATTGTGATCAGAAGAAACAGGACTGGCACATGTTAAAGGGACATTAAAGGGACACTAAACCCACATTTTTTCTTTCATGATTCAGATAGAGCATGGAATTTTAAGCAACTTTCTAATTTACTTATTTTATCAATTTTTCTTCGTTCTCTTACTATCTTTATTTAAAAAGCAGGAATGTAAATCTTAGCAGCCAGTCCATTTTAGGTTCAGCACCATGGATAGCACTTGCTTATTGGTGGCTGACATTTAGCCACCAATAAGCAAGCATAACCCAGGTTCTCAACCAAAAATGGGCCGGCTCCTATGCATCACATTCCTGCTTTTTAAATAAAGATAGCAAGAGAACAAAGAAAAATGAATAATAGGAGTAAATTAGAAAGTTGCTTAAAATTGCATACTCTATCTGAATCATGAAAGAAAAAAAATGGGTTTAGTGTCCTTTTAAACACTAAATACACTTAATGCACCTTCCTCCATTTTGAAGTTTTCACTGCTGGTATCTAAAGGACCACATCTCTGGAATGCAATCAAAGTTAGATTTTGACAGGGCAGCACCATGACTTGAGGGAAGGGGAGAATAACCCCTTTACTATGCTTATTAAAGGGACAGTAAACGTAAAGAAATGTTACATAATTCTATGTGCAGAAATATGTATCATAAGGACGGCTGTACCTTTTTAAAAATTATTGCAAAGTATACATTTATGCACCCCAAAAAAGTTTCCTTATCATAAATGTATAGTGTCCTCTTCGGCACTGCATTTAAAAAAAAAAAAGTTAACCGTCTTATCACATGGTGCCCGATCACATAGTTCAACTTAATCTATCATGCTCCTGCGCCGGGTAAAGTAGCCGATAGCTATCCTTATGATACATGCAGAATTATGTAATAGTTGTCCAACATTTATTGTCCCCTTAAAATGTATTTAGGGTTAATGTACAGGACTATTTTTCACTAACATTATCATGAAAAAAGTGCTGACTATAAACTATAAAATTAAAATGGCTGATTGTTATCAAGTCAGAAGCTGTTGACCTGATGTTGTATATTTAACAAATTGTTGGTAACGATGGGGCTGATCCAGTGGCGTATTTAGGTTTTGTGCTGCCCTAGGCACTCCAAATTCTGCTGCTGTAGAGTGACTTTTTCATGGGATTTCCAAAATAAATGTTCAAGTGCACGTGTGTGTGTGTGTGTGTGTGTGTGTGTGTATGTGTAGTGAGACTCAAAAAGTGCCCCCCAAAAAATCTGCCGCCCTAGGCAAATGCCTTGTTTGCCTAGGCTAAAATACGCCCCTAGGCTGATCGCAATCTAACATTTGTACAGTAATTAAATACTATAATGAATTAGTACATTTTTGTTATTTCAATAAAATGTCCCTTTAATTTGTTCTCTCTGCACAATGTTTGTTTTTCTGATCCTATATTTCCAGCCCACTAACTAGCTTCTTTCCAAAGGTCTCTGGCCCCAACAGATTTATACTGAAGACGCAATGCATGTACTTTTATAATAAAGAGTATAATTAATTAGGCGAATAGGTGCTCAGAACAGTGCACGTCTTTATAGCAGCAGTGTTTGCAACAATGCATATAGCAAAATTATACATTGCTGCAAACACTACTGCCATATACTACTGATGACACATGCTCCGTTTTGAGCTTCTTTTAATGTGATTAAAGGGAGATAAACTCCAAAAAATGATTTCCTGATTCATTTCTATTTACGTCTATCACATTGACTTAGTTATGTTGGTATCCTTTGTTAAAAAGCAGGTAGTAAGGAAGGTGTTGGTGTGTGTACATGACTAGAGCAATTTATGACAACAGTTTTATAACAATGCTACACATTTGCTAAAACAGTAGGTGGCAGCATTGTTTCCTATCATGTAAACTACCTACTTAGATATCTCTCCAACATATACAGTATATTTTTTTCCCCGTAATGTATTTCCAATAACTTTTTTTTTACCAGCCGCAGAGTATAAAATGTATGATCATTTGCTTTTTAAGGTTTATTTGTGTATATGAAATAGCTGATGATGTGTTTGGAAGCCACAAACTAATAAAATGGGTTGAACTTCTGTATAGTCTAATCTCATTACTTTATCACATTGTGTACATATACACACTTCTTTATCGTATATCTGTTTGTAAACCAAAGACCAATACTTGGAGAGAACAATGGAAAATTAAGATATTAGTATATTATCTCTTCTATACCCCACTGGGAGTGTAATTTATTCTGCTGGTTGTGTTTACCTATGTATTGTATTTATTTATGCTTGGACCTCAGGCCAGAAACTTTCAGAATAGGTGGGGATACCACAGGCTAAATCAACTATTTAAAATGCCAATATAAGGGTAAAGGAAATACTTGTAAACAATTGAATACACTTCAGCAGGTAAAGTGGATCATTGGGAACAAATTAAAGGGGAAAACAGTTTGAAGAGTAAACTCGTCCTTTAAGTAAATTTTATAATTAAAAAGTGCATTGAAAACTTTTTAAAATTGTATGCTCTGTCTGAATTATGAATTAAACATTTTGGGTTCCATGTCCCTTTAAGTTTACTCTTTAACAAAGGATACCAAGAAAATAAAGCAATTTGACAATACAAGCAAAATTGGATTTTTTTTTAATTGCCTGCTCTGTCTGAATTATTCAATTTAAATGTTGACTTTATTGTCCCTTTGGTGAAAGCACTGAGGTCTGCAATGTCCAGCTTACATAGACCACACTGTTCAACCTCTTTGATTATTCATATAAGGATTATAAGGGAGTTGCTGAAGGTTTTTAGGAGTATTCTCACATTACACCACATTCCTGAAGGCCAAAAGTACAGGAGAGTTACTTTGGACTAAACATTCCATCTGAAGAATGGCAAAATCGATTGGTTGATGTGTTAGAAAAGGTGTCATGTGATATGGGCACCATCAAAATGCTAGGTGTCACTTCACATTAGCACCAACTTTAGCCAAGATTAGAACTTGAGTGCAAAAATGCAAAACGTATGGAGCATTAACATTGCTGGAATCCAGTCCAGTCTATGGGTAACACGTTAACCGCTGAGCCATTTCTACCCATGTGCTAAGCTGTTTTGGAGTTTTTAGATGAAGTTCACATTTAAAGGGATACTAAACCCAATTTTTTTTTCTCATGATTCAAATAGAGCATGCAATTTTAAGCAACTTTCTAATTTACTCCTATGATCAATTTTTCTTTGTTCTCTTGCTATCTTTATTTGAAAAAGCAGGAATGTAAGGTTAGGAGCCAGCCCATTTTTGGTCTAGCACCTTGGTAGCACTTGCTGATTTTTGGCTACATTTAGCCACCAATCAGCAAGTGCTACCCAGGTGCTGAACCAAAAATGGGCTGGCTCTTAAGCTTACATTTCTGCTTTTTCAAATAAAGATACCAAGAGAAGGAAGAAAAAAAAATGATAAAAGGACTAAATTAGGAAGTTGCTTAAAATTGCATGCTCTATCTGAATCACAAAAGAAAAATGTTGGGTTTAGTGTCACTTTAAGCACTACTGTAGGTCATTTTTCAGCAAGAATCCCACCCATATTGGGCTAGAATACAAGTGGTGCGGGTTGTTCCGGTGGGAGGAGTTGTTCTGAGCTGAGCACACGCTGAGGTTGGCGTGTAGCGAGGAGTGTGGAGCTCAGACACCCTATTTTTGATATCGTCCCGTGCAGTTGCTCCCGTTGCTGGTGTGGTTCGAACCCTAGGGAGCTGGGCTACAGCATCTTAAGCCCCGCAGGAAAACCGCAAAAAACATTATTTGGCTCCTTGGTCAGAGCCACAATTTCGCTTGAAGTAAAAAGTAAAGAGGAAGGAAAATCGGCACCCAAGTTTTCTAACATGAGCCAAACCTAAGCCTATAAAAAACACACAGCTTACCTGCACCGTAGTTCCTGGGCTGGACCCCCCTGGAGGGGCTAGATCATTGCGACCTATGAGAGCTGGGCTGCTGCGGGACTTGTGCTGAAGATTTCGTGTGCTCGCTGTGGGGTCATATCTGTGGTATCTGTGGCCTCCTAGGGTACTGTATCTGGCATACCGATTGTCCCGGCTTGGAAGGCGGTGGTTCAACGGTCCTCCGTGAGTGGCGAGCTGGACAGGCTCAGACGGAGTATTTTGTCCAATTGAAAAGCTTGGAGGTGATGAGCCCTCCATCTTGCCCAATAGGATCTGGAGGCGTGTGAGGATCCAGACGAGATCCGGCTAATTCGACATACGGAAGCCTCCTGGGACTGTGGAAAGTGTACTAGATTTACCAGACCGACGAGGGGAGTGATAAGCCTCACTACAGCACGTCTGGTAACCGGATGAACAGCTTGCTCTGGACGGTGTGTCAGGTAGTCGAAGGCACAGACGTGAGTTTGGTTGTTTATGCTAGTAGAAGGGGACAAAAAAGTTTTGGATCTATCTTCACCACACTTTTTACGACTGCAATGTGTGGAAAGACTATATGAACATGGTATTATACGTAAAGAGAATTTTTTATGGTTTTCTGTCTTTTTTTTGCTCTGATTATAGTTTGGCTTAAAGGAAAAGGGGAAAAGGGGGGTTAAAAAAAATGTTTGCTCTGTGATAACGATCCACTGTTCAGAGCCTCTTTATTTGACTCCCTCTGTGTTAATCTGCCAATTCTGATGTTATTAGTATATAAATTAAATATATGCTAATTGGTAATATTTGTTTTGCATAGCTTTAAATTATCTCCTTACTTGTTAACTTTTATCTATGAGGAGGTGTTAGGAGTCTCATATGGTATTATATCGATTTTTTTTTCCCAGGATGTATACATAAGGGAAACTAATTGGAAACTATTAGTTCAACTTGGTTGGAAATCGTATTTAAGAGGTTTAAGAATGACCATTTATATGTATAACAAGTAATTGAATTGCTGCTGGTCGCCATTGAGATAAAGCCTAAATCATCAGTATAATCTTGATAAATCACTTATAGTACAAGCTGACAGGTCAGTGCTAGTGAGCAGATAAGAAGGTGAAAAGTGGATTATTATTCAGTATTTCAATTTAAACTAGAATAATAGGGACAGTAGAATTCTGTGCTGACTGGTTTCATGTGAACGATACATAGCAGGCTATTTTTTGTTTGTTTAAAAATAGATTTATTTTTTTTCTCTGTTTTGTTTTTTTTGTTTTTTGTTTTATATATAGCTAGACACTAAGAGGGTAGAAGAAGAAAAAAAAAAAAAGGGGGGGTCTTCACATTGATGTATTCAGATTCTACAGGATCTATATAATCACGTATTGGTTTGCCAGGTGCTTGCCTGGGTTTGTGTGGTTTGTTGTTTAATTTATGCACTACCTTGAATGGAAATATATATCACTCAGGTGAAATCCTCTTCACCCATAATGCCTGCGAAAGTGAAAGATAAAAAAAATAAAACAATTGATACCAGTCTAGATAGCCCTATGGAGCCCAGTAAGATCTCGTTTGATATGCAAGAGCTTACAGCTAAACTTTCAGAAGTGTTTTCTCCCCAATTTGAAGCGATTAAAAAGGAACTAGGGTCTATTTCTACTGAAATAGCCACATTATCGTCCGAAGTGAGACATTTTTCAACTAGATTAACAGAGGCAGAGACCAGAATTTCGGATTTAGAAGACCAGACCCATATATCTTCAGAGATTATTCAAAAACAAGATACTAAAATTAGAAATATGCAGCTTCGCCTGGAGGATCTTGAGGCTCGCTCCCGGCGTAACAATATTAGATTAGTGGGTCTACCAGAATTACCAGAGTTCGAAGATTTGTTAAAATTCACCTCTACTATACTTCCCTTGGCTTTAGGGATGCCCTCTCAATCAGTACCGCTTATGATTGAACAGGCTCATAGACTGGGTCCTAAGAAAGATTCTTCAGATGGAGTTCTAAAAAATAGAGTGTGTTTATTTAAACTTTTAAAATATCAAGATAAGATTGAACTTTTGAGACTCTTTAAAATGTCAGAACCCCCACTATTCGGAAACTGTAGGATACTAATGTTCCAGGATTTTTCCTCTGAGACCTCTGCGAAGAGAAGATCTATGGCCCCGTACTGTACACAACTTATAAATAAAGGGTTAAAAGCGCGGATGATTTATCCAGCGCGAATTACAGTAGAAGATTGAGGTGTTAGACGTTCATTCGAGGAGGTCTCAGAAGTCAAAAAATATATAGAAACTCTGTAAGTGGATTGTAGATGAGGTCCGGTACCCAAATGAGACCTAGGTCGAATTTTTTAGGAGGAGTCCTAATGTGTAGGCAAAATATGGTGTTGATTTTAGATAGGGTCAGCGTAATTGTTATATATATATATATATATATATATATATATATATATATATATATATATATATATATGGTGTTTTGTTTTACGTTGCATGGGATGTGTTCTTTTTTTTTTTTTTTTTCTCTCTCTCGTCCTCTTCTTTTGCCCCTCCCCTCGCGCCGTATTTTTAAGGTGTCTCTGGTTGTCCCCCCGGGTTGCTTTTAACTGAAAGTCCGATGCTAGATGGGTGAGGGAATTAAAGTATTATCTTGGAACATAGGGGGAATAACTTCCCCCATTAAGCGTAAACTTGTTATTTAAAAGTTAGCTAGCCATAAACCTGATATAGCCCTCCTACAGGAGACTCACCTTAATCAGCAAGAAGCAGTGAAATTGAAGACAAAGTGGGTAGGTGAAGTCATCTCTACCTTTGGCCGAGGTAGAAAATGTGGGTTAGCTATTCTTTTACATAAAGATTTAGACTACAAGATAATTAAAGTAGAAGTAGATGAGGCGGCTAGATACATTCTCCTCCAAATTCAATTAAAAAATGTGAAACTGGTGATTTGTAATGTGTATGCTCCAAATAATTTTTCCAGAGAGTTTTGGGAAAATATAAAATTGAAATTATTTCCTTTTGTTTCTGAGAATTTAATTTTAGGGGGAGATTTTAATGCAACCCTTTGTCCTATTCTGGATAGATTTTTAAAAAAAAATAGTTCAGTTCACAATAGAAACGCGAAATTTTTAAAACAACTTTGCTCTAGGTTAAAACTAGTAGACGTTTGCCGTTTAAAAAATCCTGACAAGCTGTTATATTCATGTGAGTCTAAAGCGCATGGGACATTTTCAAGAATAGACTTTTTTCTAATCTCGCGAACATTATCGATGCAAGAATTAGAGACTGAGATAGGAGAGATTAGTGTTTCAGATCATGCCATTATCTAATTATTTCTTTTATCAGGTAACAAAGAAAGGATTAAAACACCCAGATTTGTCTTTCCTCGCTATCTATATACTAACCCCAAATTTGTTAATTATTTGAAAGCATCCTGGCAGCGTTACTATATTGAGAATTTAAACTATATCAATAAGCCAGAAATCTGTTGGGAAGCTTTTAAAGCCGTCTTGCGGGGAGAGATTCAAGCATATGTGAGTATAGGAAAGAAGAAGAGCAGAGCACGAGAAACCCAAATTATAAATCAGGTGAGGAATGCCTATACAAAATATTGTCTAAACCCCACAGTGGGTAATTGGGGAAAATAGAGAGACAATAGAAAGGTAAGAGACCTTTTTTTAAAACAAAAACTAGTAGAGGAAGAAACAAAAATAAATCTCCACTTTAGAGGCATGCATGGGTGTTCGGCTAAATATTTGGCCACACTTACTAAAAGTAGAAAAAAGAAAAACCTTATATTGGCAATTCAAACAGATAAAGGTAGAGCTACAGAAACTAAGGGGATTTCAGAATTTTTTTTATACTTATTATCAACAGCTCTATTCCGAATCTGTAATAGATAACGTTAATCATGATACCTTTTGGGATATGTTAAAGGTCCCTAAATTATCTAATGAGGATCTGCTAGTAATTAATGCCCCGATTTCAACACAGGAAATCAGAAAGGCTATAGATAATTTAAAGATGAACAAAGCAGCGGGTCCAGATGGATTCCCCGCTGAATTCTATAAATGCCTGGGTGAAGAGGTACTTTTGATACTAGAAAAACTCTTTAATTTCTATTTTCGTACAATGAATCCTATCTCAAACTATTTCTCCGCTGTGAATATTTCACTCATTTTAAAGAAAGGTAAAAACCCGGAAGACCCGGCCTCTTATAGGCCAATATCCGTCTTGAATATAGACTATAAAATACTAATGGCAATTATTGTGGCAAGAGTATCCAAGTGTCTACATAATATTATCCACCCAGATCAAACCGGATTTATGCTAGCCAGAAACCCAACAAAAAATACTCGTAAATTAATTAATCTCTTGGATTACGCTTGGAATGTGGACCAAGGTAGGAAGAAGCCCCTATGGCAAGATGCTGCGATTCTTTCCTTGGATGCTATTAAAGCATTCGATTCAATTGTCTGGGAATACTTATTCAGGACGTTAGAGCAATTCGTTTTTAAAGGAGAATTTTTACATTTCATCCACAGAGTATATCATAACCCAATATCATTTCTACTTATTAATGGGACCCTATCGTCAAAAATAATACTACAAAGGGGTATTAGGCAGGGGTGCCCATTGTCCCCTTTACTCTTTAATATTGCACTAGAACCCCTAGCAATACGGTTTAGAGAAGTTTTAATAGGACTTCAGCTCGGCACACATTCCCTTAAAATCTTGCTATATGCGGATGATGTTTTATTATTTCTAGCTAATGTTCAGCAGTCTATATCGGTAGTCCTACAAACCTTGAAACTCTTTAGCTCGTTCTCCGGGTATAAGATAAATTTAGAAAAGAGTGAATTATTGTGTTTTAATAATAGACTGACAGTAACACCCAATATTCCTTTTAAACAAGTTGACGCTATTAAATATCTAGGTTTAGTTTTGCATAGAAATCCTAGTTATTGGTACAAAGCTAATTTTGAGCCTTTGTTTCAGAAGATTTCTGCAGATTTACAACTCTGGGTGGCATTTCCACTGTCCCTGACAGCGCGTGTCAATTTAATTAAATCCATTATCTTTCCACGTTTGTTATACCCGCTTCAGAACCTTCCTTTGTTTATATTAAATAAGGATTTAAAGCTAATTAATGCTTTATTCTCCAAATTCATTTGGAATAATAAAAAAACACAAATTGCTTTGGGGAGACTTATGCAAACCTCGTGAGCAGCGGGACTACAGTAGTGCTTCCTAACCTTAAACTTTATAATGTGGTGGAGATGGTCAAAATAGCAATAGATTGGCTCGCCAGATCCAATATCGTCTCATCTGAAGAGATAGAATCATTTTTAATCGCACCTTTCTCTTTAAAAGCGATTTTACATTCTCAAGTACAGAAATTGCCGCAGAATGTTAGTTGTCTTGTTTCTATAAAGAATATAGTATATGCATGGCAAAAATTTTGTTCAATTCTAGACCTGGACTATTCTCTTTCAGATTTTCTACCTATTTTAAGTAACCCAAGTTTTCTTTCCGCGCTATATCAAAAAGTGTTTAAAGACTGGGCGAAAAAAGGGCTATAGTATGTAAAACAACTTTTTGACGAAAACTATCAAATAGTATCTGCAGAGGACATCTTTAGTAAGTACGGTATACCTAGATCAAACCTATTTGCTTACTTCCAAATTCGTCATTTTATTTCAGATCAGAAGTGCAGGTTACACCCACAGCGGCTTGGGCCGATATTAAACTCTGTATACAAAAATTCACCACAGGTGACGCATCGATTTCCTTGATGTATGACATTATGCTGAATAAGCAGAGCTTGCTCATTAGGGATAATTTATGTAAATCATGGTCTTCGAGAATTCCTGCGATAGATCATGAAATAATTTCCCAAAGCTTTGATTCACTGCATAAATGTAAAGTACCAGTGGCTTGGAATGAATCACATATGAAGCTGATTAATAATTTTTATGTCTCACCATGGAAAATAAATAAGTTTTATCCTTCATCGGTTAACCCATGTCCGCGTTGCGCATATTATAAGGCAGATACACTTCACATGTTTTGGACATGGCCTAAAGCTAGACAATTATGGCTGAAAATTATTTACTGGTTCAATAAACTATACAAAGTTACAATATCGTTAGCCGCGGAGGATATTATCTTTCTATTTCCACTTAATGACACTATTAATAGGAATACCATAAATAGTATAAATACAATTATATTAGCAGTTAGATACTGTATTCTCAAAAATTGGAAAAGTAGGCATTTATCAGGATTAGCTTTGGTGTTTAAAACACTTCAAGATCAGATTGTTTTTGAATCATTCCATCTCCATGATGCCTCGGAGAAAAGAATTAAGAAGTTCTTATGGAGATGGTCCCCAGTTATTTTAGCTTACCCAAATGCTATTCAAAAATTGATTCTCTCCCCCTTCTTATCATCAGTAAGCTTTGCGGAATTGACATTATTGAATGTCTTTCCACATAGTTGGATCAAGCAGCCTGGAGGGGTCCGTCCGGAGGGGTAGTTGGGGTGTGGGGATAGGAGGAGAGGAATTATGCCCCTTTTTTTTTGTTGTTGTTTTTTGTGTCTTGCCTTGCCTTGTCTTGTCTTGATTTGCCTTGTTTTGTCGTGTCCTGTCCTGTCTTGTCTTGTTTTGCCCTGTTATTTATTTTCGGTCTGTTCTATAGTGACTCTATATATCCTTACAAATAAGGAAGGAATCATTTAGATTGGTTTCATATGTCTCCTTTGTTTTTTTGTTTTTTTTAATTTAAAGTATAAAGTGACTTTGGGAGCTGTGATTCTCTCTTTATCATGATGGAAGCTGCGTCTCCATGAAATCCCATTGTATGACCTGCATTGCTAAAGTTGTTATTGTTGTTGTCTTTTGCTCTTCTGTATCTGTTGAAGATAAGGAATAAAAAATAAGGGAAAATAGGAAGGGAAAGGAATAAAGGGAAGGGCAAAGAAGGAAAAGGGAAGGAATGGAGTTATTTAGTCAGCATAGGAACGTAGTATTATAACTCCTTTAAAGAAATATATTTAAGATTGAGTGATTTATTGCCTTTCATTTGCCTCTTCCAATGGTGATGAGAACCGGTTTGATTTTTTTATGTTTCCTTTCAACCTGTCAATTTGGTTAAATCCATGTTCTTTTTACAGAATTGTACGGAACAAATAAGTATATGGAAGATGCTTTTGAATGTTTATTTGAAATAATCATTTGGTCATTTTTGTTTTTTTTATTTTCAAAGAAAAATTTTATTGTACATAGCGCTAGGCGCTAATATCTGGAGAAACATATGTAAACATAAAATATGTTGAACAGTTTGTAACATTTATTTTGATTATCAATAAAGCTTTTTTGAAACTCAAAAAAAAAAGAAAAAAAAAAAAAAGAATACAAGTGGTGCACTAATGTTAGCACAGGACACAATAAGTAATATTGCAACCACGCCAACAAACGCGTTTATTAAAAGTTGATTGGTGGAGCTCAAAAACACAAAACATTAAAATAAACTTACACTCATATATACACTTTCTGATAAAAAAAAATCCTATAAATATAATCTTCTTTATAAGGATTTATAAGGATTAAAAATAGGGATGGGCGAATGTTTTTTCATTAAAAAAATGAAACTAATTTTAACACATTCGTTCATTTCAAATTTTGAATGTTTGATATTCGTTTAATGTAATAATATTTCTAATGCTAACTTTAAATGTGATATTCAAAATAGAAACGGGAATTGATATATTATTTTTTTTATCTATTATGTATCAATTTACTAAATGCCCTACCACATGAACTATTGAACTCCTGAATAGTATTTGTTAAATCGAATGTTATATTCCAAATTTTGAATGTGGATATTCAATCCAATTCTGTCCACAGGGCTATTCGTTCTACCAAATAAATTACAATTTCAGCACATTCACCCATCCCTAGTTAAAAGGGAAATTGTATATCTCAAGGTATTTGACTGGAAAGGGCTATAAAGTGTGTGTATGTATATATATATATATATATATATATATATATATATATATATATATATGTATGTATGTGTGTGTATTTATGTGTTTATATGTGTAAATATGTATATACATACATGAAAACATATATACACACATGTATATACATATATATATATGTGTGTGTGTGTGTGTGTGTGTGTGTGTATATATATATATATATATATGACACAAAGAGAACAATAAAAAAGGCGCAAAGTAAGGAAAAAACAACACAAAAAGCAGAGGTAGATATTGTCCCACAGGTTATCAAAAAAGGAAATACAGGAAAATATAAGTTGCTGAAAACCAAATAAAAGTATTGTGGGAAAAAAAAGCCTTTCCACAATCCATAAAAAAGATATGTTGATCAAGAGTACAAAATGGTTAAATAGCGCTGATCATGACAATTTAAAATAGATTACACAAGTACAGTGTATCAATGTGTTCTATTGAAAGTATATGTATGAATAAATAAATAGTTTGTATGCAAACAAGTGAAATGATAAGTTGCTTGTTGATACAGCAAATAAAAGCACAGTCAATAGAATATATTAAATATATATTGTTCAAGGTACATAAAGTCCAAGGTCTATGAAGAAAAAAACATATTGGGATTAAAACATTAAAATTCACACAAGATATGCATAACACCTCGGCGGGTGAAAAAAAGTATAATCCTAGTGAGAAACTTCTGAAGTTACTACTAACAAATTATGATCTGATCTCTATAATCTGTCTAAATTATGAAAGTATTTTTTTTTTTTATTTTATGTCCCTTTAACACCAACATCCTTAGTCCTCCCATCAAATGAAGAGGTGAAAGTCCAAAATTAAAAATATATATTTCATGTTCTAATTCTACATTTAGAGGGAGAACCTTAATACAATAAAAGATAAGGGGTTACTCAGCCCCCAAAAAACAACCAGTGTTTGACCCATATTTAAAGGGACAGTCAAGTCCAGAAAAACAAAAAGCAGACCCTCCCTCCCAGACCCTCCTACCTCCTGGACAGCATCCATTTTAGATTCATTCGGAAGCTGCATTCTTAGGGAGAGGAGGGACAGTGTAGCTGCTGCTGATTGAATAGGGAAATTGATAGCTAGGCTAGTGTATTCAGTGTCCACTACAGTCCTGAAGGACTCATCTGATCTCTGCTGTAAGGACAGCACCCCAAAAAAGCACTTTTTAGGGCTAGAACATCAGTCTGCTTTTTTTTCTTTCCTGTGTAATCTAATTGCAGTTGCCTGCCTGCCAGCGTGTGTGTCAGGCTCACAGCGTATACTGTGCCCACTTGCCCAGTGCCACCACTCATATCTGGTGTAACAGTAGTGTAAATTTAAAAAAAAAAAAACTTTTTTGACTGTGAAACATCAGTCTGTTCGTGTAATCTAATTGCAGTTGCCTGCCTGCCAGCGTGTGTGTAAGGCTCACAGCGTATACTGTGCCCACTTGCCCAGTGCCACCACTCATATCTTGTTTAATAGTAGTGTATATTTAAAAAAAAAAAAAAACTTTTTTGACTGTGAAACATCAGTCTGCTTTTTTGTGTCAGGCTCACAGCATATACTGTTTGAGGTTGTTTGCGGTGCGTTAAACGGGGAGTTTGGTCTGTCACTGTGAAGCGGGCGTAACCCTTACACTACCTGATCGATACAACATCATACCTAATGTTTTAAAGCACGTTATTCCAAACAATTTAGGAATGTTAGGTGATTTATGCCCTTTATGGATTAAAACCAGACTCTGCATCAACTATGTAATTTTCCGTGGGAGTTTTGCCATGGATCCAGGTGTTAGTCCCCTTGAAACAACTTTTCCATCACTATTGTGGCCAGAAAGAGTCCCTGTGGGTTTTAAAATTCACCTGTCCATTGAAGTCAATGGCAGTTCGCCCGGTTTGCCCGTTCGTGAACTTTTGCGGAAGTTTGCGTTCGCGGTCCGCGAAGGCAAAATTTTATGTTCACGACATCACTATGAAACATGTATCTTTACATTGTTTAACTATACATCACCAATTTCCCATTTCGTTTTCAATTTTCTACCCTCTCTTCCTCCTCCCCTTCCCCACCCATTCCCTACCTCTTACTTCTAGCCCTTCCCTCTTTTAACCTATATCAGGGATAATAATACGAAGAGAAGAAAAAAAAAAAAAAAAAAAAGGGGGGGGGAAGGGGAAAACCATGCATTTACCATATCCCCAGCAAAACCATTTCGGTATTCCTTAGCAGATGTAGTAGGTATTCACTTTCAGTTAAAGGGAGTGCTTTTATATAAACAGTGACTATTTAATGAAGAACCTAGCGATATCTTCATCATTGTCTATATTAATGTTGAATTGTTCAAGAATGCATTGTTTTTTTTAAGCAATTTTTAATTTCCGAAATGCTAGGGACTGTGCGCATTTTCCACTTTTTAAAAATAAGGTATCTAACTGCCAATATAGTTATATTAATAATTTTAGCATTAAGCTGCTCGTCTTCTGGGTCAAAATTAAGAAAAACTATGTTCATCACAGACAGATTTAGAGGAGAGACCTTCAATATTTTGCAGAGCCAAAATTTAACTCTGGACCAGACATTCCTGATTTTCGGGCAACTCCAAATCATGTGCAGAAGGTCTGCAGAAGGAAGTGTACATTTAGGGCAAGCACCAAAATTGGTGTTTCCACATTTAATTCCTTTTTCTGGAGTGAAATGCGTCATATATAATAATTTCAAGTGGAATTCCCTCCATGTAGAAGAGAGAGTTAGTCGAGCAGCCTCTTGAATTGAAAGGTGAGGTGACACAGAATTCAGTTCTTGATTCAAGAGTGTAGCCCAGTTAACAGAGATCTTATCCAGGTTAATTGTACCTCTATCAGATACTAAGATCATGTACAAAGGAGAGATTGACATAAATCCATTCTTGGCCAGAGTAAGCCATTTTTCTATATGTCCTAAAGACCAATTCCATCCATAGTCATTCGCAAGTTTCAAGGCATAATGTCTCGCCTGAAGATATGCAAAGAAATTTCTATGCGAAAGATTAAATTCCAGTCCAAGGGCCTCAAATGATTTAACGCAGTTTTTCTCTATATCAAGAATCTGAAGAACCTTGGAGAGTCCCTCAGCCTTCCATTTTAAAAACAACGTTGATGGTATTCCTGCTTGAAAATGGGGGTTTCCAACAAATGGAATATATCTTGATATACGATATTCTATACCTAACATGTTACACATCTTTCTCCAAGATAAGATTACACTATATATGGACCTGAGCTTTTTTATTTGAGGTAGAATATAAGCGAGATCTGAATGAATAAGAGCTACGAGAGAGAGAGGATTTGTAATACTGTTTTCCAGTTCGTTGTTCTTAACATAATTACGTAGAAATAGGCAGTCCGCCACTATGCGAGCGAGAAATACATAATTATATGCCTGAAGATCAGGTAAAGCCAGTCCTCCATACACACACACACATATACATCATGATAATAAGAATAATAGCTATATGTCCTTACACCCTTCTCATAATAATGACCAAAACAATGAATTATTGAAAAGTAAAAACATCCTATGAAACAATTTAATGCATAAAGAATCTTTGGTTTACATTCTATTGGAGTTTAAAGCTGTATAACTGTTAATAGGGATCTTTATAGAAAAGAGGATTCATAAGTTTTTCAACTGGAGTAGATTATACCAATCAGTTAATGCTTAAAAATCTTCAGGGGCCTAACTCAACTTTGATTGAGATCCATGTTCTGTTTCCCTGAGACACTTCAATGTTGAACCAGTTGAAAACAAAACAAAAGGAGCACTAGCTTTGATCATTGGTGCACTCCAAAAGTCACTTGCTCTTCTTAGTACACCTAACATCATAGGATTTCAGGTTGTGCAAACCTGGGCATAGCTGGGTAGCTTAGTCGTTTTATTGAGACAACTGTGCTCAGGTAAGGATATATTTAAACACTGATCTTTTAGACTTCCAGAGTTTTGGACCTTCCAGAATGTTACATAAATAATATGGTTTTGGGGTCTCTGTATCACTATACCATTGGATGCTTTTCTTGTCATAGTAAGCAAAAGTAGGAACATCTAAACCCCACCATGACTGCTCCCTGAATTGCCAACCATCTATGTACCACCTCCAATCTGCCCAAGACCACCTTTATTTGACCAATCCCATCCCTAGTAAACCAAGACAAAGCCATGGACCACACTGATGCAGCCATTCCAACAGCCCCTTACTCCTTCCCAGTCATGCCATATTAATTGGAGATTTTGGCAAGTATGTTGGTTCTCTAAGGTTAAATCTGGTAACAGCTGGCCTTTAACATCTGTTTGCTAATTAAAGGGACATTAAAACAACACAAAATTAAGAAAAAAACAAAACAAAGAACATTGCAAAATACATTCACAGTTTATTTTTTGTTATAACATTCAACTGGAAGGTGTGCTTGTTCCAGTGCCTTCAAGAGACTGGATGTTTCCATTATATTTAAGTATGGTGACACATACCTGAACCTCCAACATTCTACTTAGTGATCAGTTAGCTCAGAGCAAAATATCAAAGCAGACTGGGAACATGTGTTCCACTTGGATTTTCAAGAGGTATAACCCAAAACCTTATTAATTGTGCTCATTTAAATAATTTATTATACAGTGTAGTTACTTGATTGCTGATGGCTTTAATGTCCCTTTAAGCTTCAATTTGTAGTTTTATGGCAGTATTGAGTCTATGCCAATTGTAGTTAGTAACAGTTGTCTGTGGGTAGATTAGAACACCCTTTATATACTTCTAAAGTGTATGAAAATAAATAAATTATATATATATACACACACACACACACACATGGCTTAGACACTCCCCTGGTCCTTCTAATTCCTACCCAGCTCCATCCAACAGCCCGGCCAGCTCTATCCAATTCCCCACCAGCATTGCCCACTCCGGTCCTGATTTGCCTTAACTCTGTCCCAAAATCTCCCTGAATAAGCCCTTAGTCTCCAGAAAAATGCCAGGTGGATAGGTTAATAAAGTAATAAATAGTAATATAATATAAATATAATATATATAATATAAATATATGTGTATATATATATATATATGTAGGTAATAAAAAGTAATAAGCATACCAACTATATTAGTAGATGATGTTTACAGCAGATGGTGTCAGACTTGTTTCTTTTTGTTTTGTTTATATATTAGTTTAAAAAGTTACTTTTCTTAATTTTTTTTAAATTTAATTTTATTGTTATAAAAAAAACAAAGAAAAAGGGAAAGACATTACAACATACCCATAATAAACAAATTACAAACAAACTATACATGATACAGAAGTAGCACCACAGTTTAGATTCTATTGTTTTGTTGGGCAACAAAATGTATCTGTAGCAAGCTGACTTTCATACACAATACAATATGTAATAGTAAACATTTATTATTGTGACAGATTATAGTCTTCCTAAAGGCAATTCATGGAGAGAAAATCATTTCAATGTTTAGTTAATGCAACGCAGTATTTTTCTAGAAGTAACGTAGATTTTACAAGATTTTTCCAGTTTAGTAATGTAGGAGTTTCTAATTTTTCCCAATTTTGTTTAATCAGTATTAGAATAATATCGTCTGCATATAGTGTAATTTTATATTTCAAAGAGCCTATGCTTATGCCTGTTATCCCTTCATTTTGTCTGATTCTTGTGTCCAGAATCTCCATGCCCAAGACGAATACCACTGGGGACAATGGACAGCCTTGTCACGTACTGTTGTATATGGGAAAGGGAAAATAAAGGGTCATTTAGTTTAAATGTTAGCACATGGTTTGTCATAGAGAGTAAATATTTTCATGATAAAAGGTGTAAATACAAATGTAGGCAGTGCCTTTTTAAGAAGATTCCAGTTAAGCCTAAGCCGTTGGAAAACATACATACACACACACACACACACACACACACACACACATATATATAAATATATACTGTATATATATATATATATATATATATATATATATACATACACACATACAATATATATATATAAAAAAAAAAAAATATATATATATATATATATATACACACACACACACACACACACACAGTATATATATAAATATATATATATATATATATATATATATATATATATATATATATATGTGTGATCCAAAGGGTAGAAGCACTCCTGGTACTATATGCACTATATGTGGCCTGTGGCCTCTATTGCCCTGGGTGCACTTCAGAAATAATATAATAGAGTCCTCAACAGTGGAAGTCACTCACAGGGTCTTAATCCAAATAATCAAATACTTTATTAATGTTTCGGAGTTTCCCCTGTTATCAAAACTTTTATCCTAAACCCTTCACCATTACGATGTTCTGGTAAGAGGGCACAGAGACTCAGCTTTAGAGTAGTAGTAGTAATGGGAGTAGTTGCAGTGGGGAGCAGAGTTCTGAATATTGGCGAGGAGCATAATAAACAGCTTTCCATGAGCGCACCATTTATGATACAAAATCCCACGCATGCGCTCTAGAAAGGGTTCCGGAATTTCACAGCTCTAAATATTTTACCAGTGACGTATGCGGCCAGGTATGTGATGACGCTGGCACGCATGCGCATTAGGTCCAAAATTTGTGAAACAGCTGATGTAACGTCACAGGAAGTGACATGGTTCGCTCTTTTTCAAAGTTTGCCCTCTTACCAGAATGGTGGTCGGGCCGCATCCCGGAAGTTGCCGGCATCACATGATTCACCCGTCACAATCTCATTCATTATGGCAACCGGACGCCATACTGGGATCGTCTATGTGCGACTAAAATATGGCTATATGGCTATATACTATATCAAACTGTTTAAGCTGAAGTACAGAGCAATTAACTATCTTCACTTGACTAACAAGGTATAGTGGCAATACCTAGGTCTCAAACAGAAGTGAAAGTCTAGCAAATAGCAGACATTATGTTCGTATAGGTAATAGGAGTATCCATATGCTGTTGTAACACAACAATGTCCCTAGGACCAACACACATCCTGAAAAAAACAGATAGAGAATCCATGGTTGCATGCAAGCTCTCATTATAGACAACAGTGCCAATCTAAGTGCATATTAAGCCCTCTAGGGGCCATGGTCCCCAAATTGAAAATTCATCTGGACTCTCTCTGGAGTAGTATCCTTGCTCTGTTTCCACCTCTCAGTAGTGGAGGGATGTGATCGATGGTAATATACTTCTGCTCAGACATCCTATGTCCCACTTCAACAAAGTGCCTGGCCACCAGCTGTTCTGATGTACCTTTCTCGATGGCTGACCTTATGACTCACCGGTGGTTGGCCATCCTCGTTCTGAGGTCATCCCCTGTCTTTCCAACAAAGAACATACCACACATGCAGCGTAGTAAATAAACTAGGTACTTGGTGGTGCAGGTGACTATGTTTAATCCGAAATTGCTTGGTGGAATATGGGTGGCAGAACTTGTTCCCCGTGGTCAAGTCCCCACAGGTGGTGCAGCCCAAACATCGAAAGCAACCTGGTTTTGTATTTAACCTGGTGGTATTAGTGTAGCAATCTCTGGGATCCATCTTTATTAGTTGGTCTTGAAGAGACCTCGCTCTACGATAGCCAATTCTTAGTGATTGTATGTCCTGAAAAGGTAACTCCTTATCAGTAGTTAATAGAGACCAGTTATCTCTTAAAGTTTCTGCGATCCCTTGCTTTCCTAAAGTGAAGGTTGTAGTAAACGTCAATCTCTCTGCTTTAGCTGTAGGCATAGGTTCAGTCAGTAGTTCTTGTTGTTTATTTCCTTCAGCCAGTTCTCTGCTACTTCTCAGTACTTGTCTTTGTTAGTCCCTTTGTCTGAACTTCATTTCCATATCAGCCACTAGTTTAAGTTTCAGGCTCTCATCCGTGTTGTTACGGGCAACCCTCTTAAACTGTGAGATGGGTAAGGCCTTCTTGAGACTTGGATTATGACAGCTTGATGTACATAAGATTGAATTTTTATCGGTGGGTTTGCTGTATAACGTGGTGATGAGGGTGTTATCCTTTTTCATAACCCTCAAGTCCAAGAAGTCAACCGAATTTTGATTGTAGGCGACCTTGAATTTAACTGTTGGATGAACCATGTTCAACTCATTAAACCAGATCAGGAGTTCTTCCTCTGTTCCTGTCCACAACAGGAACAGATCATCTATGTACCTTTTAAACAAGTATATTATTGTATCATTGAAGAGGTTTGTTCCTACTGACTCTAGTTCGGCCATAAATAAGTTGGCGTACGATGGGGCCATATTTGACCCTATTGCCGTCCCTGATGTTTGTTGGAAGAATTCCCTCTCAAACCTGAAATAATTGAAAGTGGTTTAAAATTGTATTCGCTATCTGAATCATGAAAGAACATTTTTGGGTTTCATGTGAATAATATTCTAGACACATCCTTACCATCTCCAGTATTGCTTCCTCTGGGTGACCAATGTAGGGATATCTGGCCAGTTATTGCTGCAATCCCTTCCCGGTGTGGGATCACCGCATATAGACTGGTCACATCAAGTGTGACCAGCATAACATCATTCGCCAATGGTGGGAGCTGCAGCAGTAGCCTTATCATAGTAGAAGAGTCCAACAGAAAAGATGTAGTATTGCGGACTAGAGGCTGTAGAATGTAGTCTACATAGGTGGCAATGGGTTGTAACAGGGAGCCAATAGCAGACACTATAGGTCTCCCAAGAGGTTTTGATAGGCTCTTGTGCACTTTGGGCAACATATACAGTACTGGTATCCTTGGGAATTCAACAGTCATATACACACTGGTGCTCTTATCTTATCTCTATAATTGTTGTTGTAAAGAGCCTGTATCATCTCATCCAGCATGATTTTGAAATGCCTGGTGGGATCACCATTTAAGGGGCTGTATGTGTCCTTGTCTTGTAATTGCCTCATCACCTCTTTTTTATAGTCAGCATAATTAAGTAAGACAACAGCACCACCTTTGTCCGCTTCCCTTAAGACAATCGAGGTGTCATCTTGTAGCTTTCTTAGTGCCTCGCTCTCCTTGACAGTGTGATTATGTCTGTATTCTTTTAATGCTGTCCATCCTTGGTTTGTTTCTTGTAATAGCAATCTAGAAAAGGTTTTGATAGATCTATTGTTGCTATTATGATCATAGGTGCTCTTGCCCTTAGACCTCTTACCTTCTCCAGCCTGTGTGCCAAAATGTTCTCTCAATCGTAAAGATCTTGTAAGTTTTTGCACATCAACATAGAGATCAAATGAATCTGGTTTAGCTGTGGGGATAAATGAGAGGCCTTTGTTCAGGACACTCCTTTCCTCCCTTGTTAGGATGCGTCCACTAAGATTGATAATTAGCTCCTCATCGATCTGCCCCTCCTTGGGAGTCTGGGTGGGTGGCTTGTAGCCCCCCCTTGGGTATGGGTCCTCTGCCTCCCTCATTTTTTGAGTGAGTTTGCATTCCCCCTCGATTATCCATTTGTGGAGATGGCATCCTGGTGGCATTGTCAGAATCAGTGTTATTGCCTGACCTATCCACTGTTCCCAGGGGTCTCGCCTGATTATATCATTGTCTCCATGGTCTGTTGGATCTTTACTGTACCCTCTCTTCAGCGCTCATCTGCCAGCGTTAGTCACTTTTGTTCTTATAATCCTGGGTCACGTCTTCTAATTTTCGGCTCTTAAAGGCAATGAGTTCATCTTCATATTTATCAACTTCTTCCTTGAATTTGTGTATCCAATTTTGTTCTTTTTCAGCCTCCAATCTGGTCAGGTGTAGATCCTCATATGCCTTAGTTTCTCTTCTATTTATTTCAAGCAGTCTGGTAACCTCTTCTATAGCCAATAATATCTGGTCCAGAGAGCATTTATTCATAATAATGCACCACTTTAAACAGAAAGCATAGTTATTTCTTCCAATAGTAGGTGTATTTCTGATTCGAAACCCTTGAGGTATAAATTTCTTTCTGTGATATTCAGACAGGTACGTGACATGCACTTTCAAATTTTTCAATTTTCGTTTTAGTTTTGCTAGTTTAGCATAAATTTGTGAGGTCTGTTCCACAGTAATCTTATGTGGTAAAACAGTCAATCTTATTCTGGAGGCATCCTCCGCTGTAAAATAAAACTCCTTTGTTCCCTTAATTTCCTCATCTCTATCAGTATCAAACTCCTGATCCGGTTCCATGCTGACACCAGCATACAATGTATGCTCAAACGAGGTTAAAACACTTGTAGGTAGTTTCAGGAAAAGAACCTATGCCTACAGCTAAAGCAAAGAGATCGACATTTACTAAAACCTTCACTTTAGGAAATCAAGGGATCGCAGAAACTTTAAGAGATAACTGGTCTCTATTAACTACTGATAAGGAGTTACCTTTTCAGGACATCCAATCACTAAGAATTGGCTATCGTAGAGCGAGATCTCTTCGAGACCAACTAATAAATACGGATCCCAGAGATTGCTACACTAATACCACCTGGTTAAATACAAAACCAGGTTGCTTTCAATGTCTGGGCTGCACCACCTCTGGGGGCCTGACTACGGGGAACAAGTTCTGCCACCCATATTCCACCAAGAAATTTCGGATTAAACATAGTCACCTGCACCACCAAGTACCTAGTTTATTTACTACACTGCATGTGTGGTATGTTCTATGTTGGAAAGGCAGTGGATGACCTCAGAACGAGGATGGCCAACCACCGGTCAGCCATAAGGTCAGCCATCGAGAAAGGTACATCAGAACAGCTGGTGGCCAGGCACTTTGTTGAAGCGGGACATAGGGTATCTGAGCTGAAGTATATTATCATTGATCATTATCATCCCTCCACTACTGAGAGGTGGAAACAGAGCCAGGATGCTAGTCCAGAGAGAGTCCAGATGGATTTTCAATTTGGGGACCATGGCCCCCTAGAGGGCTTAATATGCACTTAGATTGGCACTGCTGTCTATAATGAGAACTTGCATACAACCATGGATTCTCTATCTGTTTTTTCAGGGCGTGCGTTGGGCCTAGGGACATTGTTGTGCTACAATAGCATATGGATACTCCTATTACCTATACAGACATAATGTCGGTCTGCTATTTCCCCACTTATAAGCATAAATAATAGAACGTAGTATAGTGTTAGACTTTAACTTCTGTTTGAGACCTAGGTATTGCCACTATACTCTGTTAGACAGTATGTCCATTAAAGGGACATGAAACCCAATGTTTTTCTTTCGTGATTCAGATAGAGAATACAATTTCAAATAACTTTCCAATTTACTTCTTTTATTTAATTTGCTTCCTTCTCTTGTTATCCTTTGCTGAAATGTTTATCTAGGCAAGTTCAAGAGCAGCAGATAACCTAGGTTCTAGCTGTTGATTGGTGGCTGCATAAATATACTGATTGTCATTGGCTCACCCTTGTGTTCATTTAGAAACCAGAAGTGCATTGCTGTTCCTTCAACAAATAATACCAAGAGAATAAAACAGATTAGATAATAGAAGTAAATTAGAAAGTGGTTTAAACTTGTATTCGCTATCTGAATCATGAAAGAACATTTTTGGGTTTCATGTGAATATAGTTAATTGCTCTGTACTGCAGCTTAAACAGTTTGATATAGTATATAGCCAACTTTGCCATCTGTCCATTTATTATCACACTTATGTATATTAGTGATGTGATTCACTACATAATATTCTATGTTCAAGATCTATCATAGAGCTGCACCAAGGTGATACATATGCTTGCTTATATTGTATTTTGTATGCATACTTAAGTGAGAGTAGCAATGATGTATTTAGGCAGTGATAACCAGGCTTATATTTATATTCATGTCTGTATTATATTTCTCCTCTGTGTTACAGGACACCTACATTGTATGGATCCGTACTCCTATGCTGCACTATGGTGTGATTGTTTTTAGTCGCACATCGACGATCCCGGTATGGCGTTTGTTCGCCATGACGATGGAGATCGTGACGGGTGGGTCACGTGATGCCGGCAACTTTCGGGACGCAGCCAAGACCGCC
This sequence comes from Bombina bombina, assembly GCF_027579735.1. Taxonomy (NCBI): domain Eukaryota; kingdom Metazoa; phylum Chordata; class Amphibia; order Anura; family Bombinatoridae; genus Bombina; species Bombina bombina. Next base: position 558,820,843 of record NC_069505.1, read on the forward strand.
GTAATGGTGAAGGGTTTAGGATAAAAGTTGGTGAGTGGGCGGTGGCCCGAAAACGTTAATATGCATTGACGGAGGGAGCTTTGACCCTGGGAGGAAGAGGCCCTTATATGGGGATAGGAGGTGCTACAGGAGGAGCTGGAGGAGAGGTGTTAAAGAGGCGTGCAGAGCGGGAAAACCAGCAGATTGTTATTTTTGCACAAGAGAAAACATCCCCCGTCCACCCGTCCCGTTTAATTTGTTTGAGAGGAGTGGGTTTTTTCTTTGTCATGTTAGGTTTTTGTCGCAGTTGGAAGGCGGGGGTGCTAGCCCTTAAATTACAGAAAATTATGGCCAATTGTTAAGTTTGGTGGTATTTTGAATTCCCATGGGGGGGATTTCAAGATGGGGGTTTTCTAAGGGCAAGGGGTTCCTTAGAAAACTTATATGGATGATCGTTTATGGGCCCAACCACTTGCACGGTTGGGTCCAGTTAAAGGAGCTACGGCCATAGTAAAAGTTAAGAAAAGCAGGAAGGTCTAGCTGTTTTGTTTTTGATGTGTGAAATGTTTACAGTTATTTGCACTTTTATTTATTGAGTTATTAAAGTTCTTACAAAGTTATTTATTGAATAAAGGGCTGCGGCCAATTTGTACCAAAAGCTAAGTCTGGTGTCTTTTATTTATGAGGGTGTTGTTGGAAGGATGGTATTGGGTGTTGGTTGGTTTAAGGGGCCGGAACTTGACGACATAAAAGGTCATGGAGGATCCGCACTCTCTGGACTTGTATAAAGTGAATATTTTATTCAAAGTGTGATGTTCCGGGGATCAAACAGACCCCTTGTTCAGACATGAAGCATAGAAACAAAGCAGGCTTATAAAGGTAAAATAGACCTCACCCCCAGGAAATTACACCATTCAGGTTGCTATGACACTGTCAAACAGTTACATAAATAAAGTGAATCAGACCTATATCAAGACTGAGCAGTGCTATGTATATCATCATAAAAAAGACAGAAAATTAATTTGTCTAATGTGCGCAATGTAAGAGATAGATACCTCATGTACAAATACTGTTAGCATATATGTATTGCTGCTTATGGCTGTGGGCACACCTTCAGTTTCTCAATGTTTTGTCGCTCATCAGCTGTGCCTGTCGGTTCACTGACTCATTATATTCGTCATTGTCCTCATGTTGTATCCTATATCAACAGATCATTAAAATAATGCACACAAGTATCAAAACACTTTGCCTGGCTGAGACTACTGTTACATTCTCAAACTAAACCAATAGCAGCAGAGTGTGTCAATGTAAACAAATCAGAGCGTTTAACTGTCAGAGCCGCATAGCTGTGTCTAATTCTTGATCGCTATGGCTTAAATTGATATCATCTATGTTGTAGGTGTGGTATATAAATACACGCACACATATATATATATATTTATGTATGTATTTATGTGTATATATGTCATATATACACATATAAACACATATGTACATATATATATATATATATATATATATATATATATATATATATATACAGTCATGGCCAAAAATATTGGCACACTGCATTTCTGTCAGATAATGCACCACTTTGCCCAGAAAACTGTTGCAATTACAAATGTTTAGGCATTCTCATGTTTATTTGTTTGTATTGGTATGACACAAAAAAGTGGAGAAAAAAATCAAAATCTGGCACATTCCAAGCAAAACTCAAAAAATGTACTGGACAAAATGATTGGCACCCTCAATTTAATATTTGGTAGCACATCCCTTGGAAAAAATAACTGAAATCAATTGCTTCCTGTAACCATCAATGAGTTTCTTACACCTCTCTACTGGAATTTTGGACCAATCTTCTTTCACCAACTGCTCCAGCCAGGTCTCTCAGATTGGAAGGGTTCCTTTTCCCAATTGCTGTTTTGAGATCTCTCCACAGGTGCTCTATGAGATTGAGATCTGGACTCATTTCTGGCCAGTTCAGTACTCTCCAGGGCTTTGTCTTAAACCATTTCTGGGTGCTTTTTGATATGTGATTTGGGTCATTGTCCTGCTGTAAGATCCATGACCTCTGATGGAGACCTAGCTTTCTGACACTGGGTCCTACATTGCATCTTTGGTAGACTTCAGATTTTATATTACTATGCACACACTCAAAACATCCAGTGCCTGAAGCAGCAAAGCAACTCTAAAACATCAGTGAACCTCCACCATGTTTGACTGTAGGGACTGTATTCTTTTCTTTAAAAGCCTCATTTCTTTTTATAAAAACCGTAGAATGATGGGCTTTACCAAAAAGCTGTAATTTTGTTTAGTCTGTCCACAGCTCATTCTCCCAAAAGGATTTTGGCTTCCTCGGATAAGTTTTGGCAAACTCCAATCTGGCTTTTTATTTTTCTGTGTCAGCAGTGGGGTCCTCCTGGCTCCTACCATGGTGTCCCTTTTCATTCAGATGGCAATGTATAAATTCACTTGTATTTTCAAATGTGCTTCATTCTCTTATGCGTTTTGGCATTTAGAGCTATGATTATGGCGCTACTGCCGAAACGTGTAAGCTTTTCCCTACGCTAAAGGGCTGCTGTTTGTTCATTGTATATGTTTTAACGAAGAGAAATAAAGACAAGTATTATTTTTGATGCTGCATCTCCAAGTTTATGATTTGTAAGCCAATCATAAAAGACAAATGTGTGCAGGCACCAATTAGCATTTGGCTTTAGCCTTGATGGGAGGGAGATAGCACTGATCCCATTTCGAATAGAGTACTCAAGGATTTGAAATTTGCACTGCCACTTTACTCCCTGAAGTCGGCTACGCTTTGTGACGTCATCACCTGGAGCGGTGGTTTGCAGAGGTACGCCAGCGGTTGAGCCATGCCAAGGCTGAGTGTGGAGAGATAGCTTGTCGAGCATAGCGGCTCCAAGCACACACTAGCTGAAGAGTACCTTGATGGAAACGAAGCCCAAGGGCTAGAAGATACATTGTCATACAGCAGTGAGCCATGAAGCGGGGGTAAGTGACATCCTGTATCCACACATACTAGTATGAGCTAGTACTATCCAGGAGGATATTCGAGTGCTCTTCTTTGGGGAATACCGCACTGTGTACGCGATAAGTGCTTTTTGACACAAGTGCACTCAGGGTCTCCTCTCATGGGGAACTGGAACTGTTTTGTGATTGACTACCTAGATGTGTTCAGCTTGCTGCCAGTAGTGCAATGATGTTCCTTTAGCAAAGGATAACAAGAGAATGAAGCAAATTTAATAATAGAAGTAAATTCGAAATTTGTTTAAAATTGTATGTTCTATCTGAATCATAAAAGAAACATTTTGGGTTTACTATCCCTTTAATATACTTTATAACATTTAAACCTCTAAATTTCTGAAGCAACTACAGACGGCCTCTTATCCCAGTGTATTTTTATTAGCTTTTCACAACAAGACACTGCTAATTCATGTGTGCCATATAGATAACATTGTGCTCACTCCCGTTGGGTTGTGCAGGGACCAGCACTAACTGTCTCAAAATGCAAGTGTGTAAATAGAAAAGAATTTCAGATGCTATACAGATAAGGTAGATGTTACAAACAAACAGACTGTACAGAATGACTAGAATAAATAGAGCACAATACTCCCCTCTTGAATGACCGCAGCCTTCTATCAGTCTCTCCCAAAGGACTGTTAATAGATTAGTGGAATTTGGATGTAGAGGCGCTGATCTTTTATCCTTCTGTGTGTTGCTTTGCACACTGAAGAGAGAAACTTGACTTGTGATTTGCAGAAGTTAACACCAAATAATGTGCAGTATACTTACTCCGAAAATTTCAGAGTTCAGCCTCTTCACATAGATTTGTAGCCTGATTTTCCCATATTTAGGATTTGACATATATCTGCAGACAATGGAAATTACACTGCAAGTGATTGTATCTCACAAATTATATAAAGTGCAATATACTCACTCCGAGTAATTCGGAATCCAGTTCCTCAAATGTGGTTTGTAGCTTAAAAATACTTCCAAAAAAGGCAGCAGAGAAAAATACTTGTTGTAACAAACAAATATTTATTAAAACATGTTGATAAAAAGCTCTTTTTTTGGCTCTACGCGTTTCAACGACTGAAATCGTCTTTTTTAAGAGCAGTAAAAATTTTTTGGAAGTGCTGCCTTGGAGTATTACAGGTGTATTTATACAGGTAATCAATGTTCCTGTTCCGGTGAAAACACCGGAATAGGACTCACAAATAAAAACATTTTTTATTTATCCCCATCCGATTGTGTTTGAGAATAATGCAATCTGTATTTTGCTTAAGCTGTTTCGCTTGAAATCTCAATCATTTGCCAAATCGGATCGGTATAAATCAATCTTAACAAGTTAAAAGTCATTAGCCAATCACAGCAAAGTAACAAAACAGCGCAACCTCTGTCGTACCTGAAAGGGAAACATACAGGATCGGGACTCGAAAGGGAACTATTTTGTTACTTTGCTGTGATTGGCTAATGATTTTTAACTTGTTAAGATTGATCTATACCGATCCGATTTGGCAAATTATTGAGATTTCAAGCGAAAATCCTAAAAATGTCAAATCCTAAATATGGGAAAATCAGGCTACAAATCTATGTGAAGAGGCTGAACTCTGAAATTTTCGGAGTAAGTATACTGCACATTATTTGGTGTTAACTTCTGCAAATCACAAGTCAAGTTTCTCTCTTCAGTGTGCAAAGCAACACACAGAAGGATAAAAGATCAGCGCCTCTACATCCAAATTCCACCAAGTGTGTAAATAGACCTGAGATAAGGGGGCAGTCTGCAGAGGCAGAGAATACAATCACAGAGGTTAAAATTATATTAATATAAAAGTGTTGGTTATGCAAAGCTGGGGAATGGGGAATAAAGGGATTATCTATCTTTTTTTTAAAAAAACAAAATTTTTTGGAATAGACTGTCCCTTTAAAGACTCACAACACACAATTTATCTATGAATCTTGCAAACATATAAACATTGGTAGTGATTTATGAGCTATATGGAGTCAGGGGTATTTTAGCATTTGCTTAGACTCTGGGTCTGCCTGGTGGGTTTAGTTAGAAAAATAGAAAAACTATGGGGCCCATTTATAAAGCTCCATACGGAGCTTGTGGGCCCGTGTTTCTGGCGAGTCTTCAGACTCGCCAGAAACAGCAGTTATGAAGCAGCGGTCTAAAGACCGCTGCTCCATAACCCTGGCCGCCTGCTCTGAGCAGGTGGACAAGAATCGCCACAATTCAACCCGATCGAGTACGATTGGGTTGATTGACACCTCCCTGCTGGCGGCCCATTGGCTGCAAGTCTGCAGGGGGTGGGGTTGCACCAGCAGCTCTTGTCAGATGCTGGTGCAATGCTGAATACGGAGAGCGTATTGCTCTCCGCATTCAGCGATGTCTGTCGGACCTGATCCGCACTGTCGGACATTTGATAAATTGGCCTCTATATGTGAAAGTCACAAACGGGCTAAAAGAGGTAGCACCTTAGATAGGTATCAGCCCATAGGACAAGGTCTATAGTTCTTTATGTCCCCAGATCATTGATTTTCTTTCCCTAATTCTGTACCCCAGTGTTTATCAACCTTTTTGTTACAAGTACCCCTGTAGGCATACATTTGTAGCACAAATATTTCTGAACTTTACATGAGCAAAAAACAGAATTTATGCTTACCTGATAAATTACTTTCTCCAACGGTGTGTCCGGTCCACGGCGTCATCCTTACTTGTGGGATATTCTCTTCCCCAACAGGAAATGGCAAAGAGCCCAGCAAAGCTGGTCACATGATCCCTCCTAGGCTCCGCCTACCCCAGTCATTCGACCGACGTTCAGGAGGAATATGCATAGGAGAAACCATATGATACCGTGGTGACTGTAGTTAGAGAAAATAATTCATCAGGCCTGATTAAAAAAAACCAGGGCGGGCCGTGGACCGGACACACCGTTGGAGAAAGTAATTTATCAGGTAAGCATAAATTCTGTTTTCTCCAACATAGGTGTGTCCGGTCCACGGCGTCATCCTTACTTGTGGGAACCAATACCAAAGCTTTAGGACACGGATGAAGGGAGGGCGCAAATCAGGTCACCTAAACGGAAGGCACCACAGTTTGCAAAACCTTTCTCCCAAAAATAGCCTCCGAAGAAGCAAAAGTATCAAATTTGTAAAATTTGGCAAAAGTGTGCAGTGAAGACCAAGTCGCTGCCTTACATATCTGGTCAACAGAAGCCTCGTTCTTGAAGGCCCATGTGGAAGCCACAGCCCTAGTGGAGTGAGCTGTGATTCTTTCAGGAGGCTGCCGTCCGGCAGTCTCATAAGCCAATCGGATAATGCTTTTAAGCCAAAAGGAAAGAGAGGTAGAAGTCGCTTTTTGACCTCTCCTCTTACCAGAATAAACAACAAACAAGGAAGATGTTTGTCTGAAGTCTGTAGTAGCCTCTAAATAGAACTTTAGAGCACGGACTACGTCCAAATTGTGTAACAAACGTTCCTTCTTTGAAACTGGATTCAGACACAAAGAAGGTACAACTATCTCCTGGTTAATATTCTTATTGGAAACAACTTTCGGAAGAAAACCAGGCTTAGTACGCAACACCACCTTATCTGCATGGAACACCAGATAGGGCGAAGAACACTGCAGAGCAGATAATTCTGAAACTCTTCTAGCAGAAGAAATTGCAACCAAAAACAAAACTTTCCAAGATAATAACTTAATATCTACGGAATGTAAGGGTTCAAACGGAACCCCTTGAAGAACTGAAAGAACTAGATTTAGACTCCAGGGAGGAGTCAAAGGTCTGTAAACAGGCTTGATTCTAACTAAAGCCTGAACAAATGCTTGAACATCTGGCACAGCTGCCAGCCTTTTGTGAAGTAAAACAGATAAAGCAGAGATCTGTCCCTTCAGAGAACTTTCAGATAATCCTTTCTCCAAACCTTCTTGTAGAAAGGATAGAATCTTAGGAATTTTTATCTTGTTCCATGGGAATCCTTTAGATTCACACCAACAGATATATTTTTTCCATATTTTATGGTAAATTTTTCTAGTTACAGGCTTTCTAGCCTGAATAAGAGTATCTATTACAGAATCTGAAAACCCACGCTTTGATAAAATCAAGCGTTCAATCTCCAAGCAGTCAGTTGGAGGGAAACCAGATTCGGATGTTCGAATGGACCTTGAACAAGAAGGTCCCGTCTCAAAGGTAGCTTCCATGGTGGAGCCGATGACATATTCACCAGGTCTGCATACCAAGTCCTGCGTGGCCACGCAGGAGCTATCAAGATCACCGAAGCCCTCTCCTGATTGATCCTGGCTACCAGCCTGGGAATGAGAGGAAACGGTGGGAATACATAAGCTAGGTTGAAGGTCCAAGGTGCTACTAGTGCATCCACTAGAGTCGCCTTGGGATCCCTGGATCTGGACCCGTAACAAGGAACCTTGAAGTTCTGACGAGAGGCCATCAGATCCATGTCTGGAATGCCCCATAATTGAGTTATTTGGGCAAAGATTTCCGGATGGAGTTCCCACTCCCCCGGATGTAAAGTCTGACGACTCAGAAAATCCGCTTCCCAATTTTCCACTCCTGGGATGTGGATTGCAGACAAGTGGCAGGAGTGATCCTCCGCCCATTGAATTATCTTGGTCACTTCCTCCATCGCCAGGGAACTCCTTGTTCCCCCCTGATGGTTGATATATGCAACAGTCGTCATGTTGTCTGATTGAAACCTTAAGAATTTGGCCTTTGCTAGTTGAGGCCAAGCTTTGAGAGCATTGAATATCGCTCTCAGTTCCAGAATGTTTATCGGGAGAAGAGATTCTTCCCGAGACCAAAGACCCTGCGCTTTCAGGGATTCCCAGACCGCGCCCCAGCCCATCAGGCTGGCGTCGGTCGTGACAATGACCCACTCTGGTCTGCGGAAGCTCATTCCCTGTGACAGATTGTCCAGGGTCAGCCACCAACGGAGTGAATCTCTGGTCTTTTGATCTACTTGAATCGTCGGAGACAAGTCTGTATAATCCCCATTCCACTGTCTGAGCATGCACAGTTGTAATGGTCTTAGATGAATTCGTGCAAAAGGAACTATGTCCATTGCTGCAACCATCAATCCTATTACTTCCATGCACTGCGCTATGGAAGGATGAAGAACAGAATGAAGTACTTGACAAGAGCTTAGAAGTTTTGATTTTCTGACCTCTGTCAGAAAAATCCTCATTTCTAAGGAATCTATTATTGTTCCCAAGAAGGGAACTCTTGTTGACAGGGACAGAGAACTTTTTTCTATGTTCACTTTCCATCCGTGAGATCTGAGAAAGGCTAGGACGACGTCCGTATGGGCCTTTGCTTTTGACAGAGACGACGCTTGAATCAGGATGTCGTCCAAGTAAGGTACTACTGCAATGCCCCTTGGTCTTAGAACCGCTAGAAGGGACCCTAGTACCTTTGTGAAAATTCTCGGAGCAGTGGCTAATCCGAATGGGAGTGCCACAAACTGGTAATGCTTGTCCAGAAAAGCGAACCTTAGGAACCGATGATGTTCCTTGTGGATAGGAATATGTAGGTACGCATCCTTTAAATCCACCGTGGTCAGAAATTGACCTTCCTGGATGGTAGGAAGGATCGTTCGAATGGTTTCCATTTTGAACGATGGAACCCTGAGAAATTTGTTTAGTATCTTGAGATCTAAAATTGGTCTGAATGTTCCCTCTTTTTTGGGAACTATGAACAGGTTGGAGTAAAAGCCCATCCCTTGTTCTCCTAATGGAACTGGATGAATCACTCCCATTTTTAACAGGTCTTCTACACAATGTAAGAATGCCTGTCTTTTTATTTGGTTTGAAGATAATTGAGACCTGTGGAACCTTCCCCTTGGGGGTAGTCCCTTGAATTCCAGGAGATAACCCTGAGAAACTATTTCTAGTGCCCAGGGATCCTGAACATCTCTTGCCCAAGCCTGAGCAAAGAGTGAAAGTCTGCCCCCCACCAGATCCGGTCCCGGATTGGGGGCCATCCCTTCATGCTGTTTTGGTAGCAGTGGCAGGCTTCTTGGCCTGCTTACCCTTGTTCCAGCCTTGCATCGGTCTCCAGGCTGGTTTGGGTTGAGAAGTATTACCCTCTTGCTTAGAGGATGTAGAATTTGAGGCTGGTCCGTTTCTGCGAAAGGGACAAAAATTAGGCTTATTTTTAGCCTTAAAAGACCTATCCTGAGGAAGGGCGTGGCCCTTTCCCCCGGTGATGTCTGAAATAATCTCTTTCAAATCAGGACCAAACAGTGTTTTACCCTTGAAAGGAATGTTAAGCAATTTTGTCTTGGAAGACACATCCGCTGACCAAGACTTTAGCCAAAGCGCTCTGCGCGCCACGATAGCAAACCCTGAATTTTTCGCCGCTAATCTAGCTAATTGCAAAGCGGCATCTAAAATAAAAGAGTTAGCCAATTTAAGTGCTTGAACTCTGTCCATAACCTCCTCATACGAAGATTCTTTATTGAGCGACTTCTCTAGTTCTTCGAACCAGAAACACGCTGCTGTAGTGACAGGAACAATGCAGAAGGTAACCTTGCGGAACAAACATCTTTTTAAGCAAACCCTCTAATTTTTTATCCATAGGATCTTTGAAAGCACAACTATCTTCGATAGGAATAGTAGTGCGTTTGTTTAGAGTAGAAACCGCCCCCTCGACCTTGGGGACTGTCTGCCATAAGTCCTTTCTGGGGTCGACCATAGGAAATAATTTCTTAAATATAGGGGGAGGAACAAAAGGTATGCCGGGCCTTTCCCATTCCTTATTTACTATGTCCGCCACCCGCTTGGGTATAGGAAAAGCATCGGGGGGCACCAGAACCTCTAGGAACTTGTCCATCTTACATAATTTTTCTGGAATGACCAAATTGTCACAATCATCCAGAGTAGATAATACCTCCTTAAGCAGTGCGCGGAGATGTTCTAATTTAAATTTAAATGTTACAACATCAGGTTCAGCTTGTTGAGAAATTTTTCCTGAATCTGAAATTTCTCCCTCAGACAAAACCTCCCTCCTGGCCCCTTCAGATTGGTGTGAGGGTATGTCAGAACAGTTATCATCAGCGTCCTCTTGCTCTTCAGTGTTTAAAACAGAGCAATCGCGCTTTCTCTGATAAGTAGGCATTTTGGATAAAATGTTTGCAATAGAATTATCCATTACAGCCGTTAATTGTTGCATGGTAATAAGTATTGGCGTACTAGATGTACTAGGGGCCTCTTGTGTGGGCAAAACTGGTGTAGACACAGAAGGGGATGATGCAGTACCATGCTTACTCCCCTGATTTGAGGAATCATCTTGGGCAATATCATTATCTGTGGCATCATTGTCCCTACTTTGTTTGGACACTATGTCACAATCATCACATATATTTAAATGGGGAGAAACCTTGGCTTTCATACATATAGAACATCGTTTATCTGATGGTTCAGACATGTTAAACAGGCTTAAACTTGTCAACAAGGCACAAAAAACGTTTAAAATAAAACCGTTACTGTCACTTTAAATTTTAAACTGAACACACTTTATTACTGAATATGTGAAAAAGTATGAAGGAATTGTTCAAAATTCACCAAAATTTCACCACAGTGTCTTAAAGCCTTAAAAGTATTGCACACCAAATTTCAGAGCTTTAACCCTTAAAATAACGGAACCTGAGCCGTTTTTACATTTAACCCCTATACAGTCCCAGGTATCTGCTTTGCTGAGACCCAACCAAGCCCAGAGGGGAATACGATACCAAATGACGCCTTCTACAAGCTTTTTCAGTGGTTCTTAGCTCCTCACACATGCATCTGCATGCCTTGCTCTCCAAAAACAACTGCGCATTAGTGGCGCGAAAATGAGGCTCTGCCTATGACTAGAAAAGGCCCCCATTGAAAAAGGTGTCCAATACAGTGCCTGCCGTTTTTTTTAAAACAATCCCCAAGATTATAATAACTAATAAGAGTTATAATCTGCCAAATATGCTTAATAAAGTAATCGTTTTAGCCCAGAAAAATGTCTACCAGTTTTTTAAGCCCTTATGAAGCCCTTTATTCTTTTGCTTAAACTAAGAAAATGGCTTACCGGTTCCCATAGGGAAAATGACAGCCTTCCAGCATTACAAAGTCTTGTTAGAAATGTGGCCAGTCATACCTCAAGCAGAAAAGTCTGCCAACTGTTTCCCCCAACTGAAGTTACTTCATCTCAACAGTCCTGTGTGGAAACAGCCATCGATTTTAGTAACGTTTGCTAAAATCATCTTCCTCTTACAAACAGAAATCTTCATCTCTTTTCTGTTTCAGAGTAAATAGTACACACCAGCACTATTTTAAAATAACAAACACTTGATTGAAGGATAAAAACAGAATTTATGCTTACCTGATAAATTACTTTCTCCAACGGTGTGTCCGGTCCACGGCGTCATCCTTACTTGTGGGATATTCTCTTCCCCAACAGGAAATGGCAAAGAGCCCAGCAAAGCTGGTCACATGATCCCCCCTAGGCTCCGCCTTCCCCAGTCATTCGACCGACATAAAGGAGGAATATGCATAGGAGAAATCATATGATACCGTGGTGACTGTAGTTAGAGAAAATAATTCATCAGACCTGATTAAAAAACCAGGGCGGGCCGTGGACCGGACACACCGTTGGAGAAAGTAATTTATCAGGTAAGCATAAATTCTGTTTTCTCCAACATAGGTGTGTCCGGTCCACGGCGTCATCCTTACTTGTGGGAACCAATACCAAAGCTTTAGGACACGGATGATGGGAGGGAGCAAATCAGGTCGCCTAGATGGAAGGCACCACGGCTTGCAAAACCTTTCTCCCAAAAATAGCCTCAGATGAAGCAAAAGTATCAAATTTGTAGAATTTGGTAAAAGTGTGCAGTGAAGACCAAGTCGCTGCCTTACATATCTGATCAACAGAAGCCTCGTTCTTGAAGGCCCATGTGGAAGCCACGGCCCTAGTGGAGTGAGCTGTGATTCTTTCAGGAGGCTGCCGTCCGGCAGTCTCATAAGCCAATCGGATGATGCTTTTAAGCCAGAAAGAGAGAGAGGTAGAAGTTGCTTTTTGACCTCTCCTTTTACCAGAATAAACAACAAACAAGGAAGATGTTTGTCTGAAATCCTTTGTAGCTTCTAAGTAGAATTTTAGAGCACGAACTACATCCAAATTGTGCAATAAACGTTCCTTCTTTGAAACTGGATTTGGACACAAAGAAGGCACGACTATCTCCTGGTTAATATTTTTGTTAGAAACAACTTTCGGAAGAAAACCAGGTTTAGTACGCAAAACCACCTTATCTGCATGGAACACCAGATATAGAGGAGAACACTGCAGAGCAGATAACTCTGAAACTCTTCTTGCAGAAGAAATTGCAACCAAAAACAAAACTTTCCAAGATAATAACTTTATATCAACGGAATGTAGGGGTTCAAACGGAACCCCCTGAAGAACAGAAAGAACTAAATTGAGACTCCAGGGAGGAGTCAAAGGTTTGTAAACAGGCTTGATTCTAACCAGAGCCTGAACAAAAGCTTGAACATCTGGCACAGCCGCCAGCTTTTTGTGAAGTAAAACAGATAATGCAGAAATCTGTCCCTTCAAAGAACTTGCAGATAATCCTTTCTCCAAACCCTCTTGAAGAAAGGATAGAATCTTAGGAATTTTTATCTTGTTCCATGAGAATCCTTTAGATTCACACCAACAGATATATTTTTTCCATATTTTATGGTAGATTTTTCTAGTAACAGGCTTTCTAGCCTGAACAAGAGTATCAATGACAGAATCTGAGAACCCTCGCTTTGATAAAATCAAGCGTTCAATCTCCAAGCAGTCAGTTGGAGTGAGGCCAGGTTCGGATGTTGGAATGGACCTTGAACAAGAAGGTCCTGTCTCAAAGGTAGCTTCCATGGTGGAGCCGATGACATATTCACCAGGTCTGCATACCAAGTCCTGCGTGGCCACGCAGGAGCTATCAAGATCACTGATACCCTCTCCTGTTTGATCCTGGCTACCAGCCTGGGAATGAGAGGAAATGGCGGAAACACATAAGCTAGGTTGAAGGTCCAAGGTGCTACTAGTGCATCCACTAGAGCCGCCTTGGGATCCCTGGATCTGGACCCGTAGCAAAGAACCTTGAAGTTCTGACGAGACACCATCAGGTCCATGTCTGGAATGCCCCACAATTGTATTATTTGGGCAAAAATTTCCGGATGGAGTTCCCACTCCCCCGGATGAAAAGTCTGACGACTCAGAAAATCCGCTACCCAATTTTCCACTCCTGGGATGTGGATTGCAGACAAGTGGCAGGAGTGATTCTCCGCCCATTGAATTATTTTGGACACTTCTTCCATCGCCAGGGAACTCCTTGTTCCCCCCTGATGGTTGATATACGCCACAGTCGTCATGTTGTCTGATTGAAACCTTATGAATTTGGCCTTTGCAAGCTGAGGCCAAGCCTTGAGAGCATTGAATATCGCTCTCAGTTCCAGAATGTTTATCGGTAGAAGAGATTCTTCCCGAGACCAAAGACCCTGAGCTTTCAGGGGTTCCCAGACCGCGCCCCAGCCCACCAGACTGGCGTCGGTCGTGACAATGACCCACTCTGGTCTGCGGAAGCTCATCCCTTGTGACAGGTTGTCCAGGGTCAGCCACCAACGGAGTGAATCTCTGGTCCTCTGATCTACTTGGATCGTCGGAGACAAGTCTGTATAATCCCCATTCCACTGTCTGAGCATGCACAGTTGTAATGGTCTTAGATGAATTCGCGCAAAAGGAACTATGTCCATTGCCGCAACCATCAAACCTATTACTTCCATGCACTGCGCTATGGAAGGAAGAAGAACAGAATGAAGTACTTGACAAGAGCTTAGAAGTTTTGATTTTCTGGCCTCTGTCAGAAAAATCTTCATTTCTAATGAGTCTATTATTGTTCCCAAGAAGGGAACTCTTGTTGATGGAGAAAGAGAACTTTTTTCTACGTTCACTTTCTACCCGTGAGATCTGAGAAAGGCTAGGACAATGTCCGTATGAGCCTTTGCTTGTGGCAGAGACGACGCTTGAATCAGTATGTCGTCCAAGTAAGGTACTACTGCAATGCCCCTTGGTCTTAGTACCGCTAGAAGGGACCCTAGTACCTTTGTGAAAATTCTTGGGGCAGTGGCTAATCCGAATGGAAGTGCCACGAACTGGTAATGTTTGTCCAGAAAGGCGAACCTTAGGAACTGATGATGTTCCTTGTGGATAGGAATATGTAGATACGCATCCTTTAAATCCACCGTGGTCATGAATTGACCTTCCTGGATGGTAGGAAGAATTGTTCGAATGGTTTCCATTTTGAACGATGGAACCCTGAGAAATTTGTTTAAGATCTTGAGATCTAAGATTTGTCTGAATGTTCCCTCTTTTTTGGGAACTATGAACAGATTGGAGTAGAATCCCATCCCTTGTTCTCTTAATGGAACAGGATGAATCACTCCCATTTTTAATAGGTCTTCTACACAATGTAAGAATGCCTGTCTTTTTATGTGGTCTGAAGACAATTGAGACCTGTGGAACCTTCCCCTTGGGGGTAGCTCCTTGAATTCCAGAAGATAACCTTGGGAGACTATTTCTAGGGCCCAAGGATCCAGAACATCTCTTGCCCATGCCTGAGCGAAGAGAGAAAGTCTGCCCCCCACCAGATCCGGTCCCGGATCGGGGGCCAACATCTCATGCTGTCTTAGTAGCAGTGGCAGGTTTCTTGGCCTGCTTACCTTTGTTCCAGCCTTGCATTGGCCTCCAGGCTGGCTTGGCTTGAGACGTATTACCCTCTTGCTTAGAGGGTGTAGAACTTGAGGCTGGTCCGTTTCTGCGAAAGGGACGAAAATTAGGTTTATTTTTAGCCTTGAAAGACCTATCCTGAGGAAGGGCATGGCCCTTTCCCCCAGTGATATCTGAAATAATCTCTTTCAAGTCAGGGCCAAACAGCGTTTTCCCCTTGAAAGGAATATTAAGCAATTTGTTCTTGGATGACGCATCCGCTGACCAAGACTTTAGCCAAAGCGCTCTGCGCGCCACAATAGCAAACCCTGAATTTTTCGCCGCTAATCTAGCTAATTGCAAGGTAGCGTCTAAAGTAAAAGAGTTAGCCAATTTAAGAGCATGAATTCTGTCCATAATCTCCTCATAAGAGGTATCTTTATCTAGCGACTTTTCTAGTTCATCAAACCAGAAACACGCTGCTGTAGTGACAGGAACAATGCATGAAATTGGCTGTAGAAGGTAACCTTGCTGAACAAACATCTTTTTAAGCAAACCTTCTAATTTTTTATCCATAGGATCTTTAAAAGCACAACTATCTTCTATAGGGATAGTAGTGCGTTTGTTTAAAGTAGAGACCGCCCCCTCGACCTTAGGGACTGTCTGCCATAAGTCCTTTCTGGGGTCGACTATAGGAAACAATTTCTTAAATATAGGGGGAGGGACAAAAGGTATGCCGGGCCTTTCCCATTCTTTGTTTACAATATCCGCCACCCGCTTAGGTATAGGAAAAGCTTCGGGGGGCACCGGGACCTCTAGGAACTTGTCCATCTTACATAATTTCTCTGGGATGACCAAATTGTCACAATCATCCAGAGTAGATAACACCTCCTTAAGCAGAGCGCGGAGATGTTCCAATTTAAATTTGAACGTAATAACATCAGGTTCAGCTTGTTGAGAAATTTTTCCTGAATCTGAAATTTCTCCCTCAGACAAAACCTCCCTGGCCCCTTCAGACTGGTGTAAGGGCATGTCAGAACCATTATCATCAGCGCCCTCATGCTCTTCAGTATCTAAAACAGAGCAGTCGCGCTTTCTCTGATAAGTGGGCATTTTGGCTAAAATGTTTTTAATAGAATTATCCATTACAGCCGTTAATTGTTGCATAGTAAGAAGAATTGGCGCACTAGATGTACTAGGGGCCTCTTGTGTGGGCAAGACTGGTGTAGACACAGAAGGGGATGATGCAGTACCATGCTTACTCCCCTCACTAGAGGAATCATCTTGGGCATCATTTTCACTAAATTGTTTGTCACATGCATCACATCTATTTAAATGAGAAGGAACCTTGGCTTCCTGACATACAGAACATAGTCTATCTGATGGTTCAGACATGTTAAACAGGCATAAACTTGATAACAAAGTACAAAAAACGTTTTAAAATAAAACCGTTACTGTCACTTTAAATTTTAAACTGAACACACTTTATTACTGAATATGCGAAAAAGTATGAAGGAATTGTCCAAAATTCACCAAAATTTCACCACAGTGTCATAAAGCCTTAAAAGTATTGCACACCAAATTTGAAAGTTTTATCTCTTGAAATAACGGAACCGGAGCCGTTTTTACATTTAACCCCTATACAGTCCCTGGTATCTGCTTTGCTGAGACCCAACCAAGCCCAGAGGGGAATACGATACCAAATGACGCCTTCAGCACGCTTTTTCAGTGTATCAGAGCTCCTCACACATGCATCTGCATGCCTTGCTTCCCAAAAACAACTGCGCATTAGTGGCGCGAAACTGAGGCTCTGCCTATGACTAGAGAAGGCCCCCAGTGAAAAAGGTGTCCAATACAGTGCCTGCCGTTTTTTTTAACAAAATTCCCAAGATAAAAATAACTCCTCAAAGTAACAAACCATTAAACATGTTTATAAAACAAACGTTTTAGCCCAGAAAAATGTCTACCAGTCTTTAAAGCCCTTGTGAAGCCCTTTATAACTTGTTAGTAAAATGGCTTACCGGATCCCATAGGGAAAATGACAGCTTCCAGCATTACCAAGTCTTGTTAGAAATGTGTCATACTTCAAGCAGCAAAAGTCTGCACACTGTTCCCCCCAACTGAAGTTACTTCATCTCAACAGTCCTGTGTGGAAACAGCCATCGATTTTAGTAACGGTTGCTAAAATCATCTTCCTCTTACAAACAGAAATCTTCATCTCCTTTCTGTTTCAGAGTAAATAGTACATACCAGCACTATTTTAAAATAACAAACTCTTGATTGAAGAATAAAACTACATTTAAACACCAAAAAACTCTAAGCCATCTCCGTGGAGATGTTGCCTGTACAACGGCAAAGAGAATGACTGGGGAAGGCGGAGCCTAGGGGGGATCATGTGACCAGCTTTGCTGGGCTCTTTGCCATTTCCTGTTGGGGAAGAGAATATCCCACAAGTAAGGATGACGCCGTGGATCGGACACACCTATGTTGGAGAAAACTACATTTAAACACCAAAAACTCTTAACCATCTCGTGGAGATGTTGCCTGTGCAACGGCAAAGAGAATGACTGGGGTAGGCGGAGCCTAGGAGGGATCATGTGACCAGCTTTGCTGGGCTCTTTGCCATTTCCTGTTGGGGAAGAGAATATCCCACAAGTAAGGATGACGCCGTGGACCGGACACACCTATGTTGGAGAAATGGATATTATGTGTATCATTTGATTTCACAAACTTGTATCTAGTAATGAAGTAAATATATAGGAATTTAATGTCTGCCAATATCACAACAGAGAATAATAAACACATAAAACACAGATATATAGTCCATTGCTATTAATAATTATATGCAATTAATATGCTTCTTACATTAAAAAGGGGAACATAAACTATTTTCTGCATGATGAGGAATGCAAATATTTATGGTACCATCTTTCTATTTTTTTAACCATTTCATGAACAGTTTTTTGGTCTCTTTACTGCAGCACATTTCAATATGACACACTTTACCTATGTCACAGTGACATTTATCTGCCATTTGTTTCTGTGACACTTGGTCACAGTAATACACGTTCTCTGATCACATCAGTAAAGCTCAACTGCAGACCTCATATGACACTAACAAACCAGAATCTAAGGTTTGAGGTGAATCAGTGATTGAACAGTGGTCCAACCTAGGCAGGGAAATACTCACACAGTGCCCTGTAAGGAGAATTTGAGGGTAGAAATGAGAAGCACCACTGTCTTTAAAATGTCTACAATAGATACATCAGGGTAAAAATAATGAAGGCCAATCATTACGGTACCCCTTGCCAATTGCCCAAGTACCCCCAGGGGTACACGTATCACAGGTTGAGAAACTAGGCTGTACACCTTGCCATATATTTCACCAGCAGGGGTTAAACACAGCATTTTATTATTCCACTATTGCTTTTTAACATATTAGTTCAGGGTTATTCAGACTTTTACCCACAAGACCCAGTGCCATGATACCACATACCTGCCCGACCCAATTTTTATGCTTGGTATGAACATTTCTGAAGTAATATACAACATGATAGCTGCAATTTTTGGCAAAGTGACTAAAATGTGTGCTTACTTTATTCCTGATTGTAACAGACACACTGCACACTCACACAACACACACACTCACATACAACACACAACACACTCTCATACAACACACACACTCACACAATACACACACTCACATACAACACACTCTCATACAACACACAACACACTCTCATACAACACAACGCACACACTCACACAACCACTCATACAATACACACACTCATACAACACACACATTCATACAACACACACTCACACAACACACACACTCATACAACACACACACAACACACACACCACACTCTTATGCAACACATACAACACACACTCTCATACAACACAACACACACACTAACACAACCACTCATACAATACACACACTCATACAACACACACATTCATACAACACACACTCACACAACACACACACTCATACAACACACACACTCATACAACACACACACAACACACACACCACACTCTTATGCAACACATACAACACACACTCTCATACAACAGGCACACACACCACACTCTCATACAGCACACACACGACACTCTCATACAACACACACACCACACTTTTATACAACACACCACACTCTTATACAACACACACCACACTCTTATGCAACACACCACACACCACACTCTCATGCAACACACACCACACTCTCATGCAACACATACAGCACACACATTCATACAACTCACTCTCATACAACAGGCACACACACCACACTCTCATGCAACACACACCACACTCTCATGCAACACACACCACACTTGCGCACACACCACACTCTTATACAACACGTGCACACACACACCACACTCTCCCGCAACACACACCACACTCTCCCGCAACACACACCACACTCTCCCGCAATACACACCACACTCTCCCGCAACACACACCACACTCTCCCGCAACACACACCACACTCTCGCACACACCACACTCACACAACATGCGCACACACACCACACTCTCATACAACACATGCGCACACACCACACTCTCATACAACACGCGCGCACACGCCACACTCTTATACAACACGCGCACGGACACCACACTCTCATACAACACGCGCACGGACACACCACACTCTCATACTACACACCACACTCTCATACAACACACACTACACTCTCACAACACACTTTCATAAAACACACACTCATACAACATACACCACACTGTCATACAACACACACCACACAACACACTCTCATGCAACACACCACACTCATGCAACACAGACACACACCACACTCTTATGCAACACACACCACACTCTCATGCAACACATACAACACACACATTCATACAACACACTCTCATACAACAGGCACACACACCACACTCTCATGCAACACACACCACACTCTCATGCAACACACACCACACTCTCATGCAACACACACCACACTCTTATACAACACGCGCACACACACCACACTCTCCCGCAACACACACCACACTCTCATGCAACACACACCACACTCTCATGCAACACACACCACACTCTCATGCAACACACACCACACTCTCGCACACACCACACTCACACCACACTCTCATACAACACGTGCACACACACCACACTCTCATACAACACGCGCGCACACGCCACACTCTTATACAACACGCGCACGCACCCCACACTCTCATAAAACACTCGCGCGCGCACACCACACTCTCATACAACACTCGCACGCGCACACCACACTCTCATACAACACGCACACACACCACACTCTCATACTACACGTGCATACACACCCCACTCTCACACACCACACTCTCACACAACACACACCACACTCTCACACAACACACACCACACTCTCACAACACACTTTCATAAAACACACGCTCTCATACAACATACACCACACTCTCATACAACATACACCACACTCTCATACAACACACACCACACTCTCACACAACACACACCACACTCTCACACAACACACTCTCATACAACACAAACACAGTCATGACCCACTAAACATGATATTGCAACTTAGGGTTGTAATTATTGTACTTCACAAAGGTTCCTGTAATATGTTTAAAACTCCTACAAGACTTTCTCTACCAAAATGACAATGTATGTTATATTGTAGAGATAATTACTATTCTGAACCTATACATACATAAACAATGGTACATAAAGTAAGTATGCCATTTTAAACAATAGTTTATATCATAAATAAAAACTTTCACATATTCTGTTTTCCTTCTTTTATTAAATCCACCCTGTCCTCTTGGTATCCTTTATTAAAGAACAAATCTAGGTAGTAGTATACACGTATCAAACATTATATATAGCAGTGTTTTCAACAATAATTGCAACAATGTTATACATTGTTGCAACCACAGCTGCCCTATAGTGCTTACAATAAGTGCATACTTCTGAGTCTACATAGATATGATATGCTATGTTACTGTCTATCATGTACTCTGTTATAGTATTGCTGTCATCCTTTACTCAATTCTTCCTGCGCATGACTTCCTGTATTGTTCTCTGTGTGTCTCAGTCTCCGTTGTCTTTATAGGTCTGTGTTATGTACTTTGTCTTTCCTACTGGTTTTGCATTTTGCCTTATTACACATTTGTTAGCTTCTCAAACTATCAGACAAGTACTCTCGAATCCATCTATAGGTAGCAATTCATGAATTAACTCTATAACCCCAAGATGCTAAGGGAGCCTGTAAAAAATCTCTTTATGCAGAATCAATCAATTTAAAAAAACGATTGCATTAAAGGGATAGGAAGGTCATTATTGAAATGTGCATGCATTTTAATTTTAGATAGAAGCATTTTTGCAATATACTTACGTTGGCAAAACTGCTTCTAGTAAAAGATATTACTGTTTTTCAGTAGCAGGAGTCAAGTCGAGCGGAAACTCATGGGAACAGAGATCCTGCACTATTTTTGCAGGAGGAACTAAGTTCCCCCTGGACAGAGAACAGAAACACTTTCCTTTAAACACTGCTGCTGCTAGTGGGTGGAGCTGGAGCACAGTCTGGTTAGAGGGATAGTGAGATCCTCTAGTAATGGGCAGTAACACTTCCTACAATACACTAAATGCAAGTCTGTCAGCTGTCCTGCTGTGATCACCCCGCAATGTGTGTAACACATGGTGCTTACATTTCTGTGTGGCTTGCTCTGGTATTATTTAGCTCCCCTCAGCAGAAATAGGACTATTGCACCTTAAGTGGGTGAGAATCTGTGACAGAGGAGGATTCTCAGGCCCAAAGTTAACCATTCAACCCTTCATTGGATTTAATTTGCTTTCATTATCCAAAGTGTATAGATTATATACTGTACATATAAATAGTGTGTATGTATAAAACAATATTAATTGTGAGGGGGGGTAGAAGTCTTGGTGAGTTCCCACACTTTTGTTTGTAGGACTTGACCCCTGTTCAGTAGCATATGCACATATGCTGTGAGTGCCCTATGCTCCAGCATTCAAACACAATGCCTACACAGTGAGCTGGTGGTGGTGTATATTGCTTCTGTGAAGACTGTGTCATACAAGCCACTACTGAACCTCTGAGCAGGCATGCTGTTTAAATAATGTTGCACAAGCCCTCACAGCATATGCGTGTATGCGCTGAAAAAAAGTAACAACTTTTACTAGTAAAAAATGCTTCTATTAAGAAATTAAATACACTTGTGCACATTTTTATTTGACACTTCCATCCCTTTAAATCCAAGACACCAAGTTTCTTAGTAACCAGAATTTACACGTGCATTTGCATTTCTTTTTGGGTGCATGTAATATGTACCCAAGAAAAACAAAGCCCAGCAAATTAATTCCAGGGCTCCTTAAAATATAACTTTTCTTTCAAGCTTTAAAAACAATGTGTGCGTAAAACCGGCCCATGGTAGCCAGGCAGAAAAATACCTACGCATTTCTTGCCTTCGTCAGGGTCAGAGTAATATGCAACCAGAAATGTTTATATGATCTGCAGCATCTTAAAATATGCAGCAACCCCTAACTAGGCTGATAACTGTTCATCACTATAACATTACAATAAAAGCGGTGTTTGACTATGTTAGTATTTTAGCGAGCTACACATAGGGCATTAGGCTATACAGTAACACATTAAAGGAATAGTCTAGTCAAAATTAAACTTTCATGATTCAGATAGAGCTTGCAAGTTTAAGCAACTTTCTAATTTCCTGAAAATTTTAAAATTTATTGGTCGCTCACTTTTAAATTTTATATATAGATATATATAATATTGGACAGGTGCTACCTAGAAAAATGAATATAAAAACCAGCAAAAAGAAAGTAGATACTTCAAAATAAGAAGTTTCTAAAAGTCTAGGAACAAACAGCACAACTACACATAAATGAAAAAAAGGAGAAAAACAATGTGCCGAAAATACAAAACACACTTTAATGAACTAAAATTCACACACATACAAGGGATCCCTTAATATCACACAAATAAGGCCGGCGTTTGAATAGTCTGGTGCACCAAGGAGAGGAATACGATGAAATTAATTCATCCAATTTGCAAATGTTATTCACTTATATATTGGTAATCCAAAGTTAATAAGGAAAGCAATGTATGATGAATAGGTTATAAATCCAAAGGTGCCACAAAGCCAGGTGAATCAGGCATCATCCCCACACAGAAGTATAAAACAAACATGTAAGCATGGAAAGGAGGAGCCGTGTACCTACGCGTATCAACAGGTATGACCACCATTGAAGCGTCCTCCAATGAAACCAGTCAACAAGCTTTACCTGTGTCTTTTAGCGAACGCTCCTCCTAACTTCACTGCTACATGAACGTAAAAGAAACAGGTAAAGCTTGTTGACTGGTTTCATTGGAGGACGCTTCAACGGTGGTCATACCTGTTGATACGCGTAGGTACACGGCTCCTTCCCTCTTTTAACCTATATCAGGGATAATAATACGAAGAGAAGAAAAAAAAAAAAGGGGGGGGGGGGAGGGGAAAACCATGCATTTACCATATCCCCAGCAAAACCATTTCAGTATTCCTTAGCAGATGTAGTAGGTATTCACTTTCAGTTAAAGGGAGTGCTTTTATATAAACAGTGACTATTTAATGAAGAACCTAGCGATATCTTCATCATTGTCTATATTCATGTTGAATTGTTCAAGAATGCATTGTTTTTTTAAGCAATTTTTAATTTCCGAAATGCTAGGGACTGTGCGCATTTTCCACTTTTTAAAAATAAGGTATCTAACTGCCAATATAGTTATATTAATAATTTTAGCATTAAGCTGCTCGTCTTCTGGGTCAAAATTAAGAAAAACTATGTTCATCACAGACAGATTTAGAGGAGAGACCTTCAATATTTTGCAGAGCCAAAATTGAACTCTGGACCAGACATTCCTGATTTTCGGGCAACTCCAAATCATGTGCAGAAGGTCTGCAGAAGGAAGTGTACATTTAGGGCAAGCACCAAAATTGGTGTTTCCACATTTAATTCCTTTTTCTGGAGTGAAATGCGTCATATATAATAATTTCAAGTGGAATTCCCTCCATGTAGAAGAGAGAGTTAGTCGAACAGCCTCTTGAATTGAAAGGTGAGGTGACATAGAATTCAGTTCTTGATTCAAGAGTGTAGCCCAGTTAACAGAGATCTTATCCAGGTTAATTGTACCTCTATCAGATACTAAGATCATGTACAAAGGAGAGATTGACATAAATCCATTCTTGGCCAGAGTAAGCCATTTTTCTATATGTCCTAAAGACCAATTCCATCCATAGTCATTCGCAAGTTTCAAGGCATAATGTCTCGCCTGAAGATATGCAAAGAAATTTCTATGCGAAAGATTAAATTCCAGTCCAAGGGCCTCAAATGATTTAACGCAGTTTTTCTCTATATCAAGAATCTGAAGAACCTTGGAGAGTCCCTCAGCCTTCCATTTTAAAAACAATGTTGATGGTATTCCTGCTTGAAAATGGGGGTTTCCAACAAATGGAATATATCTTGATATACGATATTCTATACCTAACATGTTATACATCTTTCTCCAAGATAAGATTACACTATATATGGACCTGAGCTTTTTTATTTGAGGTGGAATATAAGCGAGATCTGAATGAATAAGAGCTACGAGAGAGAGAGAGGATTTGTAATACTGTTTTCCAGTTCGTTGTTCTTAACATAATTACATAGAAATAGGCAGTCCGCCACTATGCGAGCGAGAAATACATAATTATATGCCTGAAGATCAGGTAAAGCCAGTCCTCCATACACACGCACACATATACATAATGATAATAAGAATAATAGCTATATGTCCTTACACCCTTCTCATAATAATGACCAAAACAATGAATTATTGAAAAGTAAAAAACATCCTATGAAACAATTTAATGCATAAAGAATCTTTGGTTTACATTCTATTGGAGTTTAAAGCTGTATAACTGTTAATAGGGATCTTTATAAAAAAGAGGATTCATAAGTTTTTCAACTGGAGTAGATTATACCAATCAGTTAATGCTTAAAAATCTTCAGGGGCCTAACTCAACTTTGATTGAGATCCATGTTCTGTTTCCCTGAGACACTTCAATGTTGAACCAGTTGAAAACAAAACAAAAGGAGCACTAGCTTTAATCATTGGTGCACTCCAAAAGTCACTTGCTCTTCTTAGGACACCTAACATCATAGGATTTCAGGTTGTGCAAACCTGGGCATAGCTGGGTAGCTTAGTCGTTTTATTGAGACAACTGTGCTCAGGTAAGGATATATTTAAACACTGATCTTTTAGACTTCCAGAGTTTTGGACCTTCCAGAATGTTACATAAATAATATGGTTTTGGGGTCTCTGTATCACTATACCATTGGATGCTTTTCTTGTCATAGTAAGCAAAAGTAGGAACATCTAAACCCCACCATGACTGTTCCCTGAATTGCCAACCATCTATGTACCACCTCCAATCTGCCCAAGACCACCTTTATTTGACCATATTTATTGGGGTACCTTGTATTCCTATTGACTGAAATTTTGAAATCAGCCAATAGGATGAGAGCTACTGAAATCTTATTGGCTGATTTGAACAGCCAATAGGATTTCAGTAGTTCTAATCCTATTAGCTGATTTCAACATTTCAGCCAATAGGAATGCAAGGTACCCGAATTGATTGCGGCACCTTGCATTTAATCTTTAGTGTACAATGGACATCGGATGAAGAGGAGCCTCCATGCTGCCAAGGAACTTCTGCGACGTTGAGGACCGCTGCTGAGAATCCACGCATTGGGGAAGACAGCTCCGCACCTCTGCTCCGCGCCGCCGGTGAGGACCGCCGGTGAGGATCCACAGCTCCGCGCCGCCTTCGCTCCAGATGAAGATAGAAGATGATGGAGCCACCTGGAAGAAGACCTTCTACGCCAGACTTCAGGAACAGTTAGTACCTATTTGGGGATTAGTGTTAGGATTTTTTTTTTTTAAGATCCCTAATCTTTAATTTAATGGGCTGGAAAAGAGCTGATTGCTGTTTTAAGGGCAGTAAAAGAGCTGAATGCCCTTTAAGGGCAATGTCCATACAAATGCCCCTTTAAGGGGAAAAGGGTAGTTTAGGTTTTTTTAGTGTTAGTTTTTTTTATTTTGGTGGGTTTGGTGGGTGGGGTTTTTTCACTGTTAGGGGGTAATTGGTAATTTGTTTATGTAAAAGAGCTGTTTAACTTTGGGCAATGCCCTACTAATTTTTTTGTTGTTGTAATTTTAGCTTAGGGGGTTGTAGTTTTTTTTTTTTTTTTTTTTAAATAGACTGCCCTGTGGGCAGGCTTATCGCCTAGTATATATATATATATAAAATAGTTTTCAATTAACTTCTATAATCAAATTTGCTTTGTTCCAATTGTATTCTGTGTTGAAGAGATACCTGTCAGGGTGCCAGGAATCAGACGAGAAGTGTAAATATAATCACACCTTTATTAATAGTAAAAAATAATAATAAGTCCACAAGTCAAAAAACAAGCCAGGAGTCAAAACCAGAGCTGGTAGTTAGACGAGCTGAGTCAGGAGCCAAAGCGAATAGTCAGACAAGCCGAGTCAGGAGCCAAAGCGAGTAGTCAGACGAGCCGGAATCAGGAACAAGGAGAACAGCAGAGTCAGGAACAAGCCAGGGATCAGGAACCAGGAGGGATGTCAGACAAACAGGTCTGAGACAACGCAAGGGCAAAGCATACTGAACAGAGGTCCATTAAATAATAAGTGATGACATCACAATTCTGAGACTGCAACCTGTCTCATATGGATGATGTACACCAGGCAGTCCGACACCGGTCGGAGTATTCGAAAAGGACCATAACATAACGGGGAGACAGTTTATTGGAAGGCACACGAAGGTTCAAGTTGCGGGAGGACAGCCAAACCCTCTAACCAACCTGGAAGGAATACGCGGGCAGACGCCTACAATCAGCCTGGAACTTTTGGCACTGCATAGAACGATGAAGGCAATCCTGAATCTGCACCTACGTGGAACGGAGTTGCCGGAGATGCTTCTCCAAAGCCGGAATACCATGAGACATGAATGAATTGGGCCACAAGGATGGTTGAAACCCATAATTTGCCATGAATGGGGATAACTTGGAGGAAGCATTAATAGCACTATTACGAGCAAACTCTGCCCAAGGTAATAGTTCAGACCAATTATTGTGGTGATCTGAGACATAGCAACGGAGGAACTGTTCCAGAGCTTGATTAGACCGTTCCGCAGCCCCATTGGATTGAGGGTGATATGCTGAGGAGAAGGAAAGCTGGATCCCCATTTGAGCACAAAAGGAACGCCAAAATCTGGAGACAAACTGGCTACCCCAGTCTGACACTATCTTCTTGGGTAACCCATGTAAATGGAAGACCTCCCGGGCAAAAATTGAAGCAAGCTCCTGAGCGGTAGGCAGCTTCTTCAAGGGAATGCAATGTGACATTTTAGGAAAACGGTCAACCACCATAAGGATAACAGTATTGCCATTGGAAACAGGGAGCTCGACAATGAAGTCCATGGAAAGATGTGTCCAAGGACGCTCACCATTAGCAATAGGTTGAAGAAGACCCACAGGAAGACGTCGAGGAGTCTTATTCTGTGCACAAACTGAGCAGGAGGCAACAAATGCAGCAACATCAGAACGAAGACCTGGCCACCAGAATTGTCGAGTGACAGACCAAATCATTTGGTTCTTGCCTGGGTGACCTGTGGCTTTAGGATGGCGGTAAGTGTGCAAAAGTTTAGTTCGGAGATTCTCAGAAACAATACACTTACCACTAGGTTTCTCAGGAGGTGCATTGGTTTGTGCAGCCAGGATCTCCTCCCCCAAGGGAGAAGTAAAATTAGTACGTATGGTAGCCAAAATTTGGTCAAGAGGTATAACTGGAGTAGGTACAGACTCCTCCTTGGACAGAGGTGAAAATTGTCGAGAGAGGGCATCAGCCCTAACATTCTTACTACCAGGCAGGTAAGAGACCACATAATTCAACCGAGACAAAAATAGCGCCCATCTGGCCTGTTCGGGGCGACAAACGTTTTGCTTCAGATAGATAAGTTAAATTCTTGTGGTCAGTAAGAATGAGCACTGGTACGCTAGTACCCTCGAGAAGATGCCTCCATTCCTTGAGTGCCAAAATTATGGCCAGTAATTCCCTGTCGCCAATTTCATAATTGCACTCCGCTGGAGACATTTTTTTAGAGAAGAAACCGCACGGATGCAAGGAACCGTCAGGCATAGGACGTTGAGACAAGAGGGCACCTACTCCAGTCTCAGACACATCGACCTCAAGAATGAAAGGCAGGACAGGGTTAGGATGAGCCAGAACTGGAGCGGCAGAAAAGGCAGCCTTAAGCCTATCAAAAACCTTAATGGCAGTAGGTGACCAATGGAGTGGATCATTCTCTTTACGGGTCATGTCTGTGATAGGTTTGACCAAGGAAGAAAAGTTTTTAATAAACTTTCTATAGTAATTTGCGAACCCCAAAAAACGTTGAATAGACCGAAGACCAACTGGGCGAGGCCACTGCAGAACTGCATGTCAGGATCCATGGAGAACCCTGCAACGGAGATAACATAACCTAGGAAGGTTTCTTGAGTCTGATGGAACTCACATTTCTCAAATTTACAAAACAGGCCATTCTCACGTAGTCTCTGAAGAACCTGTGTAACATCAGAGCGTTGAGCCTCAAGTGTGGGTGAGTGTATGAGGATGTCGTCTAAATACACCACAACACACTGTTGCAACATATCTCGTAGGACATCATTAATAAATTCCTGGAAAACAGCAGGAGCATTACATAGGCCAAAGGGCATTACAAGATACTCATAATGCCCGCTATTGGTGTTAAATGCTGTTTTCAATTCGTGGCCCTCCTTAATCCTAACTAGATTGTACGCTCCTCTCAAATGAAGTTTAGAAAACACCGTAGCTCCCTTGAGGCGGTCAGAGAGTTCCGTAATGAGCGAAATAGGGTAAGCATTCTTAATGGTAAGACGATTAAAACCCCTATAATCGATGCATGGTCTTAACTCGCCACCCTTTTTCTTCACAAAGAAGAAGCCAGCCCCTGCAGGAGAGCAGGATTTGCAGATGATCCCCCGCAACAGAGCATCAGCAACATACTCCTCCATAGCACAATTCTCCGCAACAGACAGAGGATAAACCCGGCCCAGAGGAGGAATGGCTCCGGGTTGCAGGTCTATGGCACAATCGTAATACCGATGAGGACGCAACGTACCGGCATGCACCTTGTCAAAAACGTCTAGAAACTCTCGGTATTCCTCTGACAATTGAGATACCAAAGAAGTGCACAAGACTTTAACTGGTTTCCGAAGACAAGTGGAAATACATTGCGAAGACCACGACAAAATTTCGGACCTGCACCAGTCGAGACTGGGATTGTGCTTTTGGAGGGTTTCAAAATGAAGAGCCCCAACAGCCATGGATAACAGAGCGCTTTCGTGAGTAATGAGTGTGGGCTGAAGGGGCCTGCCATCAATGGCCTCAATAGCAAGCGGAACGGACCGAGGCAAAACAGGAATGGAGTGCTTTGATACAAAAGCACTGTCAATGAAATAGCCCGCAGCACCGGAGTCAACAAGAGCCTGGGTGACTATGGAAGAGTCCACCCAGGAAAGGACAACCATGACCAAAGGTTTCTCCTTTAGTGGTTCCGGGGACGAGGATAAACCACCCAAGGTCTGCCCCCGACAGGACCTTAGGTGTGGGCATTTTTCCGGCCGTGTAGGACAAGACTTCAAAAGGTGACCCTGTAACCCACAATAGAGGCAGAGCCCCTCCCTCCTCCTAAAGGCCCTCTCCGCCGCGGAGAGACGCGTGAATCCCAACTGCATCGGCTCAGCAGTACCTGGTGACTTGGGACCAGGAGGCATGGGAGGAAAGGGAGGCATGGTTAGGAATGAACACGTAGGATACAACGGAACAGGAGGCTTCCGCAAGTGAAAAATCCCACCTTAGCTCTGTCAGACGGAAACACCTGAGGTAACATCTCAAAGTAAATGCCCACCTGGTTCAAAAACCCTCTGCACTGAATAGAATCACCTCAGCAGCGGAAACAGGAGCAGCCATAACTTGCGGGACACTTTGGTCCAAATGTGCAGTGCGAGTCAGCAGGGTTTGCAGGGCTAGTGCAAATTGATCCAAGCGGTGATCCTGTTCATCCATCCTGGAAATGATGGTAGGTAAAGGTGGATTATTAGCACCATCAGGATTTATGGCCCTTGCGTAATGTCAGGGTGCCAGGAATCAGACTGAGACGAGAAGTGCAAAAATAATCACACCTTTATTAATAGTAAAAAATAATAATAAGTCCACAAGTCAAAAAACAAGCCAGGAGTCAAAACCAAAACTGGTAGTCAGACGAGCTGAGTCAGGAGCCAAAGCGAATAGTCAGATGAGCTAAGTCAGGAGCCAAAGCGAGTAGTCAGACGAGCCGGAATAAGGAACAAGGAGAACAGCAGAGTCAGGAACAAGCCAGGGATCAGGAGGGACGTCAGACAGCCAGGTAATACACAGGAACTGGAACTCAGAAACAGGTCTGAGACAACGCAAAGGCAAAGCATACTGAACAGAGTCCCATTAAATAATAAGTGATGACATCACAATTCTGAGACTGCAACCTGTCTCACATGGATGATGTACACCAGTCTGGCCATAAAAGGGTGTGCAGGAAATGAGCAGCATTGCACACTATGCACCAGAGTCTGCAAGAGAGATGAGTAAAATGGCTGCCAGAAGCACATGGCAAAGAAAGCAGGTAAAAACCCTGACAATACCTAAGTACAAATACAACAAACAAGAAGAAGTTCAACCAATAATATATGATTCACAGATATAACAAAAGGGGGTTAAAGCCTGGTAAGTAAATGTAATATACGCAAATACACAAAGAAAGAGGGCTGTACCAAGATAAGGTGCAGCACTAAAGACCAGGATACTAAATAACCACCTAACAATAATTATTAGTAAAGTGCAAGATAGCAAAAAATGTGCAATTTATTGTAACATGATTTCATATAGAATAAAAGACACTAAATAAATAATGAATTTCATAAAATACAAACTACATGAATGCAACACTTATAACATTAAGACACACACAGAAGACAAACAGACAAATCACATGGGCCCCTCATACGACTCTAAATTGAAACCTAAGCCGGCAAAAAAGTCCAGTATGGAAGGATTACAATTTCCAATGATGACACAATCCACTTGTGGATGAAATTAAAGTGAATTTATACTCTCAATAATGACACAATCCACTTATAGATGAAATGAAAATGAATAAGACACATGAAATGTATCAAATGAATGAATATGGTATGATGATAAATGGTATTTTTAGTGTCACAGCATAGAAGATGTTTAAATAAACAAACAAAAATGGTAATGATGGATGACACACATTACTGAGGCTGATTTGCCAGGTTAATCAACATACACAGCAACCAGTACAATGGACAAATCCAGATGATAAGTGTGGGGGATTTACATGAGACAGTTTTTAAGTGGGGCGAGTGTACCCAGTGTAAAAAATCCAATTAGGATGCAAGACAGATGCAAGGCAGTTCATACCACACTCAAAAGCCCCTAAGTTATGATCAAACATGCGACCCTTCCAAGATGTACTCACTACCACTTCACACTTAAATAGATCGGCTCTCTGACTGGCACTTGGCGGATAGTACCACTGGATGGGCTGCTCCAAACGGTAGAGTGGGGGGATCCCACGGACAAAAGGTGCTGCTCACCGACGCGTCCTGTTGGGCGTTTCACTCCTGACTTGCAGCATGGAGCTTCTTCCGGGTTGTGACGTAACACATACAAACGTCTTTATTTATTGGTCAAAGGCAAGAAACATATGGGCATTATGTATACTCATTTAGTTTTAATTTTTTGGAAGGAACAAAACAAATTCAAGTTTTTCATTTAGTCCAATAGGGGACAATGTTTTAAGATGGTAAATCAATCGTGTTTCTTTTTGAAGAAGTGTAGTGTCAATATTTCCACCTCTTCTATGTGCATTTACTTTTTCAATACCTATAAATTTCAAGCCATCTATCTTGGAATTATGGTATTGGGCAAAATGCCTAGCAATTGGGCTATCCACCTCCACTCCCATATTATCGCGGTGCTCACCTAAGAAGGTGTCTTAAGAACTACAGGGCAGGAAATAGTGCTGCCATCTAGTGTTCTTGCAAAACTGCTGCCATATAGAGTTGCAGACATGTGGACGCTCCTAATCCTACATCCCTTATTGCAACAAAAGATACCCAGAGAACGAAGAAAACTTAATAATAGAAGTAAAATTAGAAAGTTGTTTAAAGTTGTATACTCTATATAAATAATGAACAGAAAAAAAAATGGTTTCATGTCCCTTTAAAAAAATAACAGACTAAACTAATTTTGCTCCTAAATAATTTATTTTGTATGTGAACAACTAAATTCTATTTTTTAAGGGCAGATATAGGTTTGTATAAATGTAATGTTATCAGGTGCTGGTGCGCTCAGAAACATTGCTATGCCACAACATCTGCCTCTCTATAACCGTCAACGCCCTGTCTATAAAATCCTGTAATTTAAAGAACTAGGAATAGTATCAAAACGTAGACTTGTGCAAGTAGTGCCCACGCCACAATTATAGGGACAGCAAACCTAGTTGTGTCTACAACCCCCCTCCCTTTCTCCATATGTCAACCAATTCTTAAAGATAGACAAGTGTATGTTATAGGAACACATGGGAAATATGCTATTTAAAAAGCCCAAAGGAAACAGTTATTCACTTTCCCATATGGTTGCACAAACTAAATTAACAGATGGCAGCCCATGTATAAAATATATGTCAGCAGATACAAATATTTATGTGTATATAGTGTATGTTACAGATATTCTTGTATATATTCATATAAAACACAGCACATTAATATTTCTAGCAGCCCACAAGCTTCCAAGGAAGATAGATTTATAGCGGATATCTGTCTGTATTGCTGTGGTGCCCTATGATGGGGAGGGGGGGAGGGGATTCATAGCTCCTTTTGATTTTGTCACTTTAAAGAGTCTAGGACAGTCACATGGTGCTCTCCTTACTGTGTCATTGTTTTACCCTACAAGGGGAGGGACAAACTCAAAACATCCTTCTGCTTATGTCACTGTGTCGCCCTGCAGAGGAAGGGACAGACTCAAAACTTCCTTCTGCCTATGTCACTGTGTCGCCCTGCAGAGGAAGGGACAGACTCATAACTCCCTTCTGTTTGTCACTGTGTCACCCTGCAGGGGGAGGGACAGACTCACAGCTTCATTCATACTGTATTTGTCACTGTGTCATCCTGAGGAGAGGGACAGACTCACAGCTTCATTCTGTATGTGTCACCTGCAAGTAGCGGGACAGACTCACAGCTTCATTCTGTATTTGTCACTGTGTCACCCTGCAAGGAGAGGGACAGACTCACAGCTTCATTCTGTATATGTCACGGTGTCACCTGCAAGGAGAGGGACAGACTCACACCTTCATTCTGTATATGTCACTGTGTCATCTGCAAGGAGAGGGACAGACTCATAGCTTCATTTTCTATATGTCACTGTGTCACCTGCAAGGAGAGGGACAGACTCATAGCTTCATTTTCTATATGTCGCTGTGTCACCTGCAAGAAGAGGAACAGACCTACAGCTTCATTCTGTATGTGACACTGTGCCACCTGCAAGGAGAGGGACAGACCTACAGCTTCATTCTGTATGTGACACTGTCACCTGCAAGGAGAGGGACAGACCTACAGCTTCATTCTGTATGTGACACTGTGTCACCTGCAAGGAGAGGGACAGACCTACAGCTTCATTCTGTATGTGACACTGTGTCACCTGCAAGGAGAGGGACAGACCTACAGCTTCATTCTGTATGTGACACTGTGTCACCTGCAAGGAGAGGGACAGACTCATAGCTTCATTTTCTATATGTCACTGTGTCACCTGCAAGGAGAGGGACAGACCTACAGCTTAATTCTGTATATGTCACTGTGTCAGCTGCTACAGTCTGCCTATTTTGTAAAGCAGAAAGTACATTTTCTGTCTGGCTGTTAAGCCGAGGTTCTGCAGAATGAGAGTTCTGGTCTATTATGGCTCCTAGCAGACAGAAGTCTAACTGATGTGGGCTACTCCGCCTTTAAATGCCCGGGCCTATTTTTGTTCCCATTCCAGTCCAGTCGGATTCCCCCTGCAATGGGAGAGACAGACTGACAGCTCGCTTGTGCTTGTGTCACTTTGTTACCCTGTAAGGGGAGAGACAGACTGACAGCTCCCTTGTGCTTGTGTCACTTTGTTACCCTGTAAGGGGAGAGACAGACTGACAGCTCCCTTGTGCTTGTGTCACTTTGTTACCCTGTAAGGGGAGGGACAGACTGACAGCTCCCTTGTGCTTGTGTCACTTTGTTACCCTGTAAGGAGAGGGACAGACTGACAGCTCCCTTGTGCTTGTGTCACTTTGTTACCCTGTAAGGGGAGGGACAGACTGACAGCTCCCTTGTGCTTGTGTCACTTTGTTACCCTGTAAGGGGAGGGACAGACTGACAGCTCCCTTGTGCTTGTGTCACTTTGTTACCCTGTAAGGGGAGGGACAGACTGACAGCTCCCTTGTGTTTGTTTCACTTTGTTACCCTGCAAGGGGAGGGACAGACTGACAGCTCCCTTGTGTTTGTGTCACTTTGTTACCCTGCAAGGGGAGGGACAGACTGTCAGCTCCCTTGTGTTTGTGTCACTTTGTTACCCTGCAAGGGGAGGGACAGAGTGACAGTTCCCTTTTGCTTGGGACCAAAGTCAATGTTACTGTGTCACCCTACAGAAGGAGGGGGTCAAATCAATGTCACTATGTTATCCTTCAGATGGAAGGGCAGAGTGAGGGTTACTGTGTCACCCTACAGAGGAAGGGACAGACTGAGTGTTACTGTGTCACCCTACAGAGGAAGGGACAGACTGAGTGTTACTGTGTCACCCTACAGAGGAAGGGACAGACTGAGTGTTACTGTGTCACCCTACAGAGGAAGGGACAGACTGAGTGTTACTGTGTCACCCTACAGAGGAAGGGACAGACTGAGTGTTACTGTGTCACCCTACAGGAGGAGGGGCAGACTCAGTATTACTGTGTCACCCTAATGGAAGAGGGTCAAAGTCAATGTTACTGTGTTAGCATGCAGGAATTAAGGGGGTGAGGGCATAACGTCCCTCTATTGGTGTCACTTTAGATAAATAGCTCCTTTCTGCTTGTGTCACCCTGCAAGGGAAGGGACAGACTTATAGCTCTCTTTGGTCTGTGGCACTGTGTCACCCTACAGGAGGAGGGGCAGGTTCACAGTTATTTTCTGCTTGTGTCACCCTGTACAGGGAGGAACAGACTGATTAATGCCTTCTGTTTGTGTCACTCTCCAGGAGAGGGACAGACTCATATGTCTCTTCTGTCTGTGTCACTCTGCAGGGGGATAGACAGCATCATAGCTCCCTTCTCTCTGTGCCACTGTGTCACTCTCCAGGAAAGGGACAGACTCGTAGCTCTCTTCTCACTGTGTCACCCTGCAGGAGAGGGACAGACTCATAGCTCCTTTGTGCCTGTGTCACAGTGTCACCCTGCACTGGGGAGGGACAGACTTATAACCCCCTTCTGTCTATATCACTGTGCCACCCTGCAGGAAAGGGACAAACTCATAGATCCCTTCCGTCTGTGTCACCCTGCAGGAGTGGGACAGATCTTAGCTCCCTTCTGTCTGTGTCACTGTGTCACCCTGCAGGAAAAGGACAGACTCGTGGTTCCCTTCTGTCTGTGTCCCTCTGCAGGAGTGGGATAGATCATAGCTCCCTTCTGTCTGTGTAACTGTGTCACCCTGCAGGAGAGGGACAGACCCAGAACTCTCTTCTGTCTTTGTCACTGTGTCACCCTGCAGTAGAAGGGACAGATTCAGAGCTCTCTTCTGTCTGTGTCACTATGTCACCCTGCAGTAGAAGGGACAGACTTATAGCTCTTTTCTGTCTGTGTCACCTGCTGCCAAAGTGAAAGCCTTATAACTCACTTCTATAAAAGTGTCAATATAAACAAGCAAAGAAACAAACAATTAACCCCGACTAATAATATTTCTCATACGTCTATTGGTAAATGCAATTAGCTTATTTTTGTAGAATTTACACAGTTGTCGTACCCCACACATGTTTACTGAGGAATTTCACATGGTGATGTCGTGTTACAAAGACGGGCAAGCAGAGCGAGGAGAGGATAGGGATGAGAATATGTATGTAAGAGACAGCAGGTAAGAGGGGGAGGAGGGGGGAGAGAGAGAGAGAGAGAGAGAGAGAGAGAGAAGATGAGAGAGCGGAAAAGGGAAGAGATAGAGAGAGAGAGTAAAACAGGAGAGAGAAAGAGAGAAGATGAGAGCGCGAAAAAGTGGAGAGTGCGAGAGAGAGAGAGAGAGAGAGAGAGAGAGAGAAGATGAGAGAGCGGAAAAGGGAAGAGATAGAGAGAGAGTAAAACAGGAGAGAGAAAGAGAGAAGATGAGAGTGCGAGAGAGAGAGAGAGAGAGAGAGAGAGAGAGAGAGAGAAAGTGAGGGAAGAGAGAATGAAGACTAGACAAAAGGTGTCTATGTAAGAGAAAAAAATAAACTGTAGAGGGAGGGAGAACAACAAAAAGAAAAAGGTGATAATGTGAATGTAGAAGTGTGTAATAGTGATGGAAAAAGAGAAGAAGAGAAAGAAAAATGAGAATGGACTAAACAAGAGAAAGAGATAAACTCATAGGAGGTATAAATGTTATATATGTTTGGGTATAAACTTGGGGAAGTAAATATATGAGAAGTAATTAATTAATGAGAACAACGACAAAATAAAGGAGAAAGTGGTTAGAGTGTGGGTGTGTTTAATGAAAGGGAGCACAGACAGGGTCTCACCTCAGTCACCCCCCTTACTCTCTCTCTCCTCCTCCCCTCCCTGTGCTGGGCAGACCTCCCCTCCTGCCTGCTCATGGTGTAAGTAGTGAGATTCCAGCAGTTAGCTGTAGCCTGTTCGCTCCTCTCCTGTCCTGTCCTGTCCTGCTCCCTTGTACCTCGATCCTGTTAATCCTGCGGCCCTGCTCCACCTATCCCCTCCCTTCCACCATAGCTGGGCACCATGCCCCGGCCTCAGCGGCAGCCCAGGAGATGCAGGTTCACCGGGGTGCCCCCTCTCTGCAGCCTGGCGTTGCTTCTCCTCTGGCAGACATTGGGGACCCAAGCAGCAGGTAAGGTTGGCATCCCTGTCATGTGAAAGAGGGGCAGCATGAAGTAGGGCAATTTATTGGCAGTTTATATATGGACCACACTATATATGGACCACACAGAGTTAAAGTCTTTCCACTGGTACCCAGAAATGGATGTCTTAATTTTATTAATTGTCTATGATCATACAGATTTGGGAAGTTAAAAGGTAACCAGCCAAGGTGGTACTGACAGGTTTATATATCTCAATGCCATTATAGAATGTGCCCTGTTTATGCATTATTCAAGCTCATTGATAGATAGATATATCAATTTATCTGTTTCCAGTTGGTACATTCATTTAAGATCTGTCCCAAACTTCAACAGGAGAAAATCTATTTCTTGAAACCAAAGTGGGAAACTTTAAAAGTGGAAAGGTTGATTTGTATTTGATTATTGCAGTCAGAAGCAACAGGTGTCATGATATCCATACTGCAGTACTTGTTGTGATTGGTTCATTATATTATATGTACCGTCCAGGATTTCTGCTTCAGCATCTCTATGCTAGTGCTTTAGTTGTGCCCTTTGCCAAAGGTGGCAATTTTCACACTGGAGTGTGTCTGGAAGAGAGGGAGGGAGTAAAGAAAATGAACGAATGCATCTAGAGAGTGAATGGGTGCTTAGGGTCTGGCTGGGCAAGTGGACATGGTGCTTATGTCTATGCACCAACTATAAAAGTTGGTGACAAGTAGTGGGTAACAGCTTATAGACAAGACAAGAGATGTCTTCCCTGGAAGCATGAAAGTCTCAATACCAGCTGACAACTTTAAGTCAGAATGTGCACCCATAGGCCCTTAAAGGGTGAGCCAGGGGACATCTAGTGACAATCTTCAAACTAGGGTTCAAGAATGTAATTGCATATATAGTTTGGGCACATTCCACCTGCTGTTGCTGGGAAATCTGGATAATACATTTTACAGTTTAGCATTTTCTGTCGAAATGGTTTTCCCGTTTGTTTTTTCCCTTTTCTATCCAAGTGTTAAACCTTAATTAATCTGTGGTGTCTTCATACAAGTTTGTGGAAATAGAAATCTCAATAGCTACATATTTATTATGAATGGGGTTCTTGCTAACCAGGCTGTGTCACTTAATGGTTTGTCTGTTAGGGATTGACTTCAGCAGAAAATCTTTCATATGTTTATCTTTAATATACTGTGGAAATAATTTAGAATACTAGTGAATTATTAATGTCAACCTGTTTATGCATTTTGTTCTGCATGTTGGAGTATACCTATTTTGAGCAACAGATGATAATTCTGGGTCAGGAATTACGAACTGGAATGTCAAAGTGCTGAGAAAGGATGCTAGTGACATGTTAATATATAATTTCATGGGGGGCAGCTCTGTCACAAACTGACACACACCCATTCACAATCCACATACCCAGGCACACTAAATGTCCCAGCATACAGTGAGCAAATACATGAAAACAAAGCACCCATTCACAGCACACACATACAAGTCATCGGAATGCCAATATACAAATATCAGAGACCCCATAACAAAATACCAAACATTATGACTTCAATTACAAATAGACAAAAATGAAGCACACATTCATAGAGCAAAAATATTAAAACAAAAATCATCATATTGCAAATACACAAGTATCATATCCCCATACCAGTGTAAAAACACAAAATTTGATACATTGATTTAAAATACAAATATATAGAAATTAAGAATTTACAGTTGAATAAACATATTCAAACAGTACAACCATTCACAATAAAAACATACAAAAAGCTACATAAATCAGAATGCAAATACACACTGTTACAAAGGGAAAACACAAAAATGATACAACTGTTCAAAATACAGATATAGAAAAAGATACATAATTTTAAAGCTCAAACATATATTTATTCATTTCCACAAGTACAAAATTGCTGGTAAGATGTGTAATTATGAGTGTGTAGAATTTGTACCTTTGCATGATGTAACCATGTTTAGAAATAGTATAGGGATGCACTTGTGTTTGTATATGTCTACAGTAGAGTCTTTGTAAGTGTCCCGGTGGCACGTAGGGGTAACAGGCACTAAAGGAGTCCAGTAGGGGCTATACAGAGGGAATACAAGTTGTATAGGGAGGGATATGTGGTACACCTTTCAGCTTCTCTATACATGATTGGTCAACCCTTCATTCCCCAAAACAAGTGGCCCATATAATAGAAAATGTTATTAGATCCTTATGGTAACAACTGGTCTGAGGATGCTTGCATTCCTTAGAGGTTTCCCATATATATTCAGAGTTCCATAAAAATGGGGGGGGGGGGGGATTTGGAATTGAAGGGGTGTGGTTTAGATTTCAAGATGGGGTGATGAGTTGAGGGGGGCTGGATAATGCAGTTTTTTTTTTTTTAAGAAACTACATTAACTAGAAACCTCTCATGGGTGTTTAATGCTAATCTGTTGCAGAAAGGGTTAAACTCTTAATTAATCCCTGTAATAATTGCAGTATCTTAAATGAAGACCATTGAATTGTGGTTAATATTTGTTAATTTGTTTTTCATTTTTTTAATGGAAAAAAAAAAATATATATATATATATTAGAACTTACTGCTAAATAACATTTTTGTCTTGATAAAAAGAAAAAAAATCTAGAAAACCAAATAATGTATCCAATTGCAATTTTCTAATTTGAGTTTTTGTTTTTTTATGTATTGTTTTTGTTAGATCCATGAGAACTTTTATAGTTTGTAGATGAAATAAATTGCATATAAATTTATACAGATGAATGGTTTGCATGACTATTCTACATGAAAGATTTGCTCAAATCTCAAGGGTAAAAAAAAACAACCTCTTCCTGAATGAATACTTTTTTTTATAGTTTAAATGACATAATTATTTTTTCGGTGCTCATTTAACAAGCTTAAAAATTGGCTGATGTGACAAGGAGTTTTATAGGAACTTTAGAAATTTCCATGAAGGCAGACGAGTATCAAATCTGCACGCATCCATAAAAATAACATTTTGCTTGGGACTGTTTTTCCAAAATCTGGGCTTCTGGCCCTGAAATCTGTAGACACTACAAATGAGCACAAGTTTAAATGACTAGAAAGAATAAAAATAAAATAAGATTTAGAACTAATAATCTTGCTGAAATATAGTGACAGTTTTTCTGGAAAAAGGTTACTGGTGTTTTATTGGACGTTGGATGTTCATAGTGAAATGATTTCTTAAAGAGACATCAGTCTTGAGGACAGATTTCCTTAAAGGGACATATATATATATATATATATATATATATATATATATATATATACATACATACACACACATATATATATATTTATTTATATATATATATATATATATATATACACACACAAATATTTTTTTATTGTTAGAGTATTTTATTTTAAACAAATTAATTTAGTTTATTATTTATTTAACCTTTACAAATGGTACAAATGGATTAAATAAACCATTTGCTCCTGTTCCATACAGTATTTTGTTAGTGCATTTGATTTTTAAACATATTGTTTTATGTTACAGTTAATTTAACCCCTGTTAGTCTCAGCTTTGCACCTATGTCTCTTCAGATAAGAATACAGTTAGTGTGCCAATCAGGATCAGGCATACATATGTATGCTCCAATCACTGGTCACATTCTCATATGGAGCAGAATGGGGTTGTTCCACAAGTGCTACTTTGATTATGTTTACGCTTTGAGGTGACATATTGGATCCTGCTGAACCAGTGGTGACCGTATGGCAATGCAACACTAAATAGCCATTGACAGTTTAGCAGAACAAGTTTAAAAGTGAAAATGAAACATTTACAAGAAGAATTTTTTTTTAATAAACTGCCTGTGCTCATTAAAATCACCTTTTTCAGGCTTGTGGAGGCTTGTTATTCTTAACCAATGAGCAGTGAATACCTAGGTATCAGTTGTGCAGAAGCAGATTCTACGCAAATTTAATTTTAAACAGCTGTGACAACATTTTTTGCATACCAACTGCAATTTACATCAACATAAGTGACTGATTCAAGGATCCTTTTGGCCAAAACAATTGTGATAGGAAGCACTTATAAAATAGTTTAGTGGTTCTTGGATAGTCATTTATTTTTGGCTA
The DNA here is from genome assembly GCF_027579735.1 of Bombina bombina. Taxonomy (NCBI): domain Eukaryota; kingdom Metazoa; phylum Chordata; class Amphibia; order Anura; family Bombinatoridae; genus Bombina; species Bombina bombina. The sequence goes on from NC_069505.1 coordinate 558,862,016, forward strand.
AACCTTTTTTGTTTATGGTTAGGTATTAAACTGTGTGTGATGAGTTCTGGCAAATACTGTGACCTCTTTTCTCAGAGTCTGTTTCCTGTGACTGTCCCAGCTATAGATCTTCACTCAATAGTCTCTCTGTCTGTCTTCTCAGTTACCTTTACAGTAAAGGTTGGTGTACCCTGTATAGTTTGGCAGAGCAATAAAAAAGATATTTTAAGGTGACAGCTGTGTTGTTGAACGGCAATAAGAAGCAACGAAATCCATGAACAGAAAAGCGCAGACGAACAGAAGTGAATGTTCTTCAGACTTACACCACACACAGTTACAGAGTGATATTGGGCATCTCTGCACTGAAAATGGTCTACAAACTAGTAATGGTCCACAGAATAATAATGCTTAGATACATTATGAGGTTTATACAGAAACATATTAGGTGAGACTTCCTTAAAGGGACAGTAAAGTCATAATTAGACATTCACGATTTAGACAGAACATACAATTTTAAACAGCTTTCCAATTTACTTATATTATTTAATTTGCTTTCTTTTCTTGTTATCCTTTGCTGAAAGGCTTATCTAGGTAAGCTCAGGAGCAGCAAAGAACCTAGGTTCTAGCTGCTGATTGGTGGCTGGATATATATATACTTATTCCAATTGGCTCACCCATTTGTTCATTTAGAAACCAGTAGTGCATTGCTGCTTCTTCAACAAATGATACAAAGAGAATGATGCAAATTTGAAAATAGAAGTAAACTGAAAAGTTGTTTAAAATTGTATGTTCTACCTAAATCATGAAAGAAACATTTTGGGTTTCACGTCCCTTTAAAGGGACACTGAACCCAAATTTTTTCTTTCGTGATTCAGATAGAGCATGCAATTTTAAGCAACTTTCTAATTTACTCCTATTATCAATGTTTCTTAATTCTCTTGGTATCTTTATTTGAAAAGCAAGAATGTAAGTTTAGATGCCGGCCCATTTTTAGTGAACAACCTGGGTTGTTTTTGACGATTGGTGGATAAATTCACCCACCATTAAACAAGTGCTGTCCAGGGTCTGAACCAAAAGTTGTCTGGCTCCTTAGTTTAGATGCTTTCGTTTTCAAAGAAAGATAGCAAGAGAACGAAGACAATTTGATAATAGGAGTAAATTAGTAAGTTGCTTAAAATTGCTGCTCTATCTGAATCACGAATGAAAATTTTTGGGTTCAGTGTCCCTTTAAGCAAATAGATGATTGGTTAATAGAGATGTAGATTCATTTTCAGACGACTTTACATTCGTACCAAAAACAAATATTCGAATGAATGCACCAACGAAAATGAAAGAAAACAAAAAAATACTGACGAAATTCAACAGTGTTTATTTTTGTCCTTTAAAATAGTTTTTTTAGGCTTTATACTTACATTAACTGGCATTGGAGAGTGCGCTAACCATATTCTCTTCATGCCAGGTCTGGGCCGCGCTAACAGGAGCCTCCGGTTAGTGCGCCGTCAGGGCTCTGGCAAGAAGAGGATCAGGTTAGTGCACTCTCCAGAGCGCGTTAGCGTAAGTATGCCGCTACAGGTGATCTTTTCCCTTGTAGCTTTCAAAACATTTACATTTCTTTTAATGAAAGCGAATGTTTACCGAAAATTTGATTTTCGTTTAGTTTTGAACAAAACAAAAAACGAATAGTGCAGGTAATGAATATTCAGGGAAACTAATGTCCTCGAATATTAATTATGAAAAGTTCGTCCGAAACTAAATTTTCTTCCCTGCACATCCCTATTGGTTAGTCAGTTAGGCCAGTAGGAGAGGATATAGGGAAAGGTTAAAGGGACACTGTACCCAAAATTTTTCTTTTGTGATTCAGATTGAGCATGAAATTTTAAGCAACTTTCTAATTTACTCCTATTATCAAATTTTCTTCATTCTCTTGGTATCTTTATTTGAAATGCAAGAATGTAAGTTTAGATGCCGGCCCATTTTTGGTGAACAACCTGGGTTGTCCTTGCTGATTGATGGATAAATTCATCCACCAATAAAAAAGTGCTGTCCAGAGTACTGAAACCAAATAAAAGCTTAGATGCCTTCTTTTTCAAATAATGATAGCAAGAGAACAAAGAAAAATTGATAATAGGAGTAAATTAGAAAGTTGCTTAAAATTGCATGCTCTATCTGAATTACAAAAAAAAAATAATTGGGTACAGTGTCCCTTTAAAGGGACATGAAACCAATCATTTTCCATTCATGATTCAAATATGCAATTTTAAACAACTTTCTAATTTACTTCTAATATCAAATTTTCTTCATTTTCTTGATATTTTTCCTTAGAAAGCAGGGCTATAAGCTCAGAAGCGTGCAGGTGTATGGCGCACTATATAGAAGTAGTTTTGCAAGAATGTTATACATTAGTAAGAGCACTAGATAGCAGCACTATTTCCTGTCATGTAGTACTAATGTTATACATTAGCAAGAGCACTAGATGGCAGCACTATTTCCTGTCATGTAGTACTAATGTTATACATTATCAAGAGCACTAGATGGCAGCACTATTTCTTGTCATGCAGTACTAATGTTATACATTAGCAAGAGCACTAGATGGCAGCACTATTTCCTGTCATGTAGTACTAATGTTATACATTAGCAAGAGCACTAGATGGCAGCACTATTTCCTGTCATGTAGTACTAATGTTATACATTAAAAAGAGCACTAGAGGGCAGCACTATTTCCTGTCATGTAGTACTAATGTTATACATTAGCAAGATCACTAGATGGCAGCACTATTTCCTGTCATGTGGTGCTAATGTTATACATTAGCAAGAGTACTAGATGGTAGCACTATTTCCTGTCAGGTAGTACTAATGTTATACATTAGTAAGAGCACTAGATGGCAGCACTATTTCCTGTCATGTAGTACTAATGTTATTCATTAGCAAGAGCATTAGATGGCAGCACTATTTCCTGTCATGTAGTACTAATGTTATACATTAGCAAGAGCACTAGATGGCAGCACTATTTCCTGTCATGTAGTACTAATGTTATACATTAGTAAGAGCACTAGATTGCAGCACTACAGGGAGTGCAGAATTATTAGGCAAGTTGTATTTTTGAGGATTAATTTTATTATTGAACAACAACCATGTTCTCAATGAACCCAAAAACTCATTAATATCAAAGCTGAATATTTTTGGAAGTAGTTTTTAGTTTGTTTTTAGTTTTAGCTATTTTAGGGGGATATCTGTGTGTGCAGGTGACTATTACTGTGCATAATTATTAGGCAACTTAACAAAAAACAAATATATACCCATTTCAATTATTTATTTTTACCAGTGAAACCAATATAACATCTCAACATTCACAAATATACATTTCTGACATTCAAAAACAAAACAAAAACAAATCAGTGACCAATATAGCCACCTTTATTTGCAAGGACACTCAAAAGCATGCCATCCATGGATTCTGTCAGTGTTTTGATCTGTTCACCATCAACATTGCGTGCAGCAGCAACCACAGCCTCCCAGACACTGTTCAGAGAGGTGTACTGTTTTCCCTCCTTGTAAATCTCACATTTGATGATGGACCACAGGTTCTCAATGGGGTTCAGATCAGGTGAACAAGGAGGCCATGTCATTAGATTTTCTTCTTTTATACCCTTTCTTGCCAGCCACGCTGTGGAGTACTTGGACGCGTGTGATGGAGCATTGTCCTGCATGAAAATCATGTTTTTCTTGAAGGATGCAGACTTCTTCCTGTACCACTGCTTGAAGAAGGTGTCTTCCAGAAACTGGCAGTAGGACTGGGAGTTGAGCTTGACTCCATCCTCAACCCGAAAAGGCCCCACAAGCTCATCTTTGATGATACCAGCCCAAACCAGTACTCCACCTCCACCTTGCTGGCGTCTGAGTCGGACTGGAGCTCTCTGCCCTTTACCAATCCAGCCACGGGCCCATCCATCTGGCCCATCAAGACTCACTCTCATTTCATCAGTCCATAAAACCTTAGAAAAATCAGTCTTGAGATATTTCTTGGCCCAGTCTTGACGTTTCAGCTTGTGTGTCTTGTTCAGTGGTGGTCGTCTTTCAGCCTTTCTTACCTTGGCCATGTCTCTGAGTATTGCACACCTTGTGCTTTTGGGCACTCCAGTGATGTTGCAGCTCTGAAATATGGCCAAACTGGTGGCAAGTGGCATCTTGGCAGCTGCACGCTTGACTTTTCTCAGTTCATGGGCAGTTATTTTGCGCCTTGGTTTTTCCACACGCTTCTTGCGACCCTGTTGACTATTTTGAATGAAACGCTTGATTGTTCGATGATCACGCTTCAGAAGCTTTGCAATTTTAAGAGTGCTGCATCCCTCTGCAAGATATCTCACTATTTTTGACTTTTCTGAGCCTGTCAAGTCCTTCTTTTGACCCATTTTGCCAAAGGAAAGGAAGTTGCCTAATAATTATGCACACCTGATATAGGGTGTTGATGTCATTAGACCACACCCCTTCTCATTACAGAGATGCACATCACCTAATATGCTTAATTGGTAGTAGGCTTTCGAGCCTATACAGCTTGGAGTAAGACAACATGCATAAAGAGGATGATGTGGTCAAAATACTCATTTGCCTAATAATTCTGCACTCCCTGTATTTCCTGTCATGTAGTACTAATGTTATACATTAGCAAGAGCACTAGAGGGCAGCACTATTTCCTGTCATGTAGTACTAATGTTATACATTAGCAAGAGCACTAGAGGGCAGCACTATTTCCTGTCATGTAGTACTAATGTTATACATTAACAAGAGCACTAGATGGCAGCACTATTTCCTGTCATGTAGTGCTAATGTTATACATTAGCAAGAGCACTAGATGGCAGCACTAATTCCTGTTATGTAGTACTAATGTTATACATTAACAAGAGCACTAGATGGCAGCACTATTTCCTGTCATGTAGTACTAATGTTATACATTAGCAAGAGCACTAGAGGGTAGCACTATTTCCTGTCAGGTAGTACTAATGTTATACATTAGCAAGAGCACTAGATGGCAGCACTATTTCCTGTCATGTAGCACTAATGTTATACATTAGCAAGAGCACTAGAAGGCAGCACTATTTCCTGTCATGTAGTACTAATGTTATACATTAGCAAGAGCACTAGATGGCAGCACTATTTCCTGTTGTGTAGTACTAATGTTATACATTAGCAAGAGCACTAGATGGCAGCACTATTTCCTGTCATATAGTACTAATGTTATATATTAGCAAGAGCACTAGATGGCAGCACTATTTCCTGTCATGTAGTACTAATGTTATACATTAGCAGGAGTACTAGATGGCAGCACTATTTCCTGTTGTGTAGTACTAATGTTATACATTAGCAAGAGCACTAGATGGCAGCACTATTTCCTGTCATGTAGCACTAATGTTATACATTAGCAAGAGCACTAGAAGGCAGCACTATTTCCTGTCATGTAGTACTAATGTTATACATTAGCAAGAGCACTAGATGGCAGCACTATTTCCTGTCATGTAGTACTAATGTTATATATTAGCAAGAGCACTAAATGGCAGCACTATTTCCTGTCATGTAGTACTAATGTTATACATTAGCAAGAGCACTAGATGGCAGCACTATTTCCTGTTATGTAGTACTAATGTTATACATTAGCAAGAGCACTAGATGGCAGCACTATTTCCTGTCATGTAGTACTAATGTTATACATTAGCAAGAGCACTAGATGTCAGCACTATTTCCTGTCAGGTAGTACTAATGTTATACATTAGCAAGAGCACTAGATGGCAGCACTATTTCCTGTCATGCAGTACTAATGTTATTCATTAGCAAGAGCACTAGATGGCAACACTATTTCCTGTCATGTAGTACTAATGTTATACATTAGCAAGAGCACTAGATGGCAGCACTATTTCCTGTCATGTAGTACTAATGTTATACATTTGCAAGAGCACTAGATGAAAGCACTATTTCCTGTCATGTAGTACTAATGTTATACATTAGCAAGAGCACTAGATGGCAGCACTATTTCCTGTCATGCAGTACTAATGTTATTCATTAGCAAGAGCACTAGATGGCAACACTATTTCCTGTCATGTAGTACTAATGTTATACATTAGCAAGAGCACTAGATGGCAGCACTATTTCCTGTAATGCAGTACTTATGTTATACATTAGCAAGAGCACTAGATGGCAGCACTATTCCCTGTCATGTAGTGCACCAGACGCCTACCTAGGCATCTCTTTAACAAAGAATATCATGAGAACAAACTAATTTGATAATAGAAGTAAATTGAAAACTTTTTTAAAACTGTGCACTGTGTCTGAATCACAAAAAGAAAATGTTTGCATTTTATATCCCTAGTTGGGGTTATATAGAATAATTAAAGGAGTGTCAGAGATAGGTTATATTAAAGCAACAGAAGGGGGTATATGGAACAACAGGGCAGAGGGGAAGGTTATGTGTGGCCTTAGGAGAAGTTATAGGGAGGTGCTATATGGATTAGTAGGCGGAGTTATATAGAGGTGCTATTTGGAACAGAAGAAGTAACTATATGGTGGTGTTATATGGAGCAGAAGGATGAGCTATATAGAGGTGTTATATGGAACAGAAGAAGTAACTATATGGTGGTGTTATATGGAGCAGAAGGATGAGCTATATAGAGGTGTTATATGGAACAGAAGAAGTAACTATATGGATGTGTTATCCGGAACAGAAGAAAGAAATATATGGAGGTATTATGTAGAAAAGAAGGAGGAGCTATATGGAGGTGGTATACGGAACTGAAGGAGGAGCTATATGGAGGTGTTATATGGAACAGAAGGAGGAGCTATATGGAGGTGTTATATGGAACTGAAGGAGGAGCTATATGGAGGTGTTATATGGAACAGAAGGAGGAGCTATATGGAGGTGTTATATGGAACAGAAGGAGGAGCTATATGGAGGTATTATATAGAACAGAAGGAGGAGCTATATGGAACAGAAGGAGGGTCTATATGGAGGTGTTATATGGAACAGTAGGATGAGCTATATGGAGGTGTTATATGGAACAGAAGGAGGAACTATATGGAGGTGTTAAATGGAACTGAAGGGGGAGCTATATGGATAAGTTATATGGAACAGAAGGGGGAGCTATATGGATAAGTTATATGGAACAGAAGGAGGAGCTATATGGATAAGTTATATGGAACAGAAGGGGGAGCTATATGGATAAGTTATATGGAACAGAAGGAGGAGCTATATGGAGGTGTTATATGAACCATTAGAATGTAGCTTTGCCTCATCTCTGGTAAAACTATATGCAAAACATGATCTCCAGTTTGCTGCTCTGATGGAACTGGCAATTGACAAGGCTTTTTGTATCAATTCTCCTTTTCTTATAGACTTTCTTGTCATAGTTATTCCTAACAGCCATAGAGTGCGGCAACCAGGCCCAGTAGTCTGTTCCTTTTTCCTCCTGCTCCACAATCATGAGAGACAGCAAACCAATATTTTGGGTAAACAGAAGCAGGAGACAGAAACCAGTACTATGATTTTAAGTTAAAGAAACTGCAGGGCTATGGGGTCTAATCTGTCCTATGAGGTAATCTGAAAGAGAGAGGTTTATGTCTAGAGATTTTATCTGAAATCTTATGATGGCATATGACTGTGAGGGCTACAGCACTATGGAGTCTGACTATGTGAGGTCTGATTTGGATACATGGCTTACATTGCAGCAGAGTCTGAGGTGAGCTCAGATAAGGGCACCTGGCTTATAGAGGGGCTTTTGAGCCATTCATTCTCACATGGGCATTAGGTTATTTGGGGCAGCAAGCTGATCTGAAGTCTAATGTGATTATGTGGCTGAGGGTCTGCAGGGTTAGGAGTCTGAGGTCTGATAAGAGTATAAGGCAAAGACAAGGGCTGTATGGCTAGGGGTCCAATCTGAGGGCTGGATGTGGCTATAAGGCTAACACAAGGGCTGTATGGCCAGGGGTCTGATCTGAGGGCTGGTGTGGGCATGAGGGTAGGACAAGAGACTCATCTGAGGGGTGATGTGGGTATAAGGTTAAGACAGGGGCTGTAGGGCTAGGGGTCTGATCTGAGGGCTGGTGTGGATATGAGGGTAAGACAGGGGCTGTAGGGATAGGGGTCTGATCTGAGGGCTGGTGTGAGTATGAAGCTAAGACAGGGACTGTAGGGCTAGGTGTGTGATCTGAGGGCTGCTGTGGGTATGAGGGTAAGACGGGGACTGTAGGGCTAGGTGTGTGATCTGAGGGCTGGTGTGGGTATGAGGGTAAGACGGGCTGTAGGATCGGGGGTCTCATCTTAGGGGTAGTATGGGTATGAGGGGAAGACCGGGGCTATCAGATCAGGGGTCTGATCTGAGGGCTGGTGTAGTCAGGACCTAATGTCTGACATGTCAGGTGACGGAGATAATGCAGGGTCCAATCAGAGGTCTAATCACATCTCCAGGTCACATGTGCACATGAGTATTTTATAGAGCTATTTTATACATCCGGCAAGTAGAAGAGGTTATAGGGAGTTGCTATATGGAGAAGCTGGATTAAGTACAGGAAGACGTTATACAGTGGAATAGAAGATAAATATTACACAGACATGTTGGAGAAGATACAGAGAAGGATTTAGTTTATTAGAGGGACATGTTACATGCAACAATATAGTGAGTTATAGAGATACATTTTTAGGGAACATTAGGAAGAATTAGAAGTAGTTAATTAGAATAACTAAAGGAATTTTAGGGAGATATTATATGGCGCAATAGGAGGAGATGAAGGGATCTATAGAGAAAGGTGGAGTTATAGAATTAAATTTTATGGAACAGGAAGAGCTATAGGGAGACTTTATTTGTAACCCTAGGAGACTGGATTTGCAGAGATCTTTGTGTGTTGGACTTTCACACGAATACATCTGGCTCTGAAAAGAGCCAAATGCCGCTACCCGTGTCCATATTCACCGTTCAGTCATACAACTAAATGCCGAATTAACATGTCTATTTGCCAAGGCTTGTATCTCAGTTGGAGTCAGGTGACTCACCTGAATTATTTTTTTTAACTATTAAAGGGATATGAAACCCAATCTTTTTATTTAATGATTTAGATAGAGCAGACAATTTTAAGCAACTTTCTAATTTACTCATATTAACCATTTTTCTTCGTTCTCTGGGTGTCTTTATTTGAAAAGCAGGAATGTAAGCTTAGGTGCCAGCTCATTTTTGGTTCAGCACCCAGCGCTTGTCGATTAGTGGTTAAATCTAGCCACCAATCAGTAAGCGATACCTAGGGTGATGAACCAAAAATGGGCCGGCTCCTTAGTTTACATTCATGCTTTTTCAAATAAAAGATACCAAGAGAACGAAGAAGAATTGATAACAGGAGTAAATTAGAAAGTTGCTTAAAATTGTATGCTCTACCTGAATCATGAAAGAAAAAAATTTGGGTCAGTATCCCTTTAAGCAACTTTCTAATTTACTCCTATTATCTTTATTTAAAAAGCAGAAATGTAAGTTTAGGTACCAGTCCATTTTTGGTTCAGCACCTGGGAAGCACTTACTGATTGCTGGCTAAATGTATCTTAAATTCCTGCTTTTCCAAATAAAGATACCAAGAGAACAAAAAAAAATAGGATTAAATTAGAAAGTTGCTTAAAATTATATGCTAAATCGTGTAAGAAAAAAAATGAGTTCCATATCCCTTTAAGGATGAGGAGAAACATATAGTTGTAATATTGAAAAATGTGAAAAGGACCTATTAATCATTTAAATGTAGGATTCCTATTATAAAACCTACTAAATCTGCATGCACAATACAAAATATCTGAAATATTCCAGACTTGTTTCTGTATTTTTATGCCGCTTGAATCGGATGCAATTTCCGCAGAAACATCTGAAATAATGACGAGAGAGATCTGTAATGTGAAAGGACAGAGTTACCAGCATCACTTAGGAAACTTCAGTGGGTGTCAGCTGGGCTAGTAGTGTTCATTTTACACAAAGAATAATGAAGAGATTATATTCCGTGTGCCTGCTCTCCTACGGAAAATAGCATTTTTGGGATGTGATATTTAATGTGCCTGCTCATTCTCCATCTGTGCCAATGGTTCCAAATAACCTCTATCTAGAAAGCCTCCTTTTGCTCACTATAGCTACTCCCTATAAATTCTTCTGTTGCTTTTTATAACTCATCCTATAACTCCTCCTACTGCTCTGTATAGCTCCTCCCTATAACTCCTCCTACTGCTCACTATAGCTCCTCCCTATAACTCCTCCTACTGCTCACTGAAGCTCCTCCCTATAACTCCTCCTACTACTCACTACAGCTCCTCATATTGCTCACTATAGCTCCAACCTATAACTCCTCGTATTACTTACTTTAGCTTTTCCCTATAAATGCCCTTATTGTCCAATAAAAAATAACCTCCCTATAGCTTCTCCTATTGTAACCTCCCATATTGCTCCATATCTGCATAAAATTTCCCTTTACAATCACTATTGATGTATGTATCGTCTTTTAAAATCCCCACATAACTCCTCCTACTGCACCATATAGCTTTCTCTCTATAAAATTATTCCTATTGCTCCAAGTCCCTCATATTGTCTGATATAATATCTAACTCATATTATCCATATACACTATCCCTATATTGTTCCTCAATAACTGATCCTTTTGCTTGGTATAACATTTCCCTATATCTCAATCTCCTATTTTATATGCCTATAACTCAGTTTGTTGGATTTAAAGGCTTCCTATATATTCCCTATTGCTTTATATATCTTTTTTGTTGTACATTTCCTGTAGCTTTATATAATAATTTCCTTTATCTGCATCTATTCCTCCATATAAACCCTATCTGTAACTCTGCATATCATTTCTTTTACCCTCTTCCCAAAATCTTATAAAACGTTGAATGTTTTAATAAACTAGTTTAAAAAAAGAGGAAACTGTCAAACATTATTTTTTTATTTATAGACCAAATTATATTTTCTCATGTAAGTAGATTTCATTCTTTTCAGTATCACTAAGTATATGTCTGTCTTTAAAAGGGAGCATTTTTTTAATCCAGTGTTATTTTTTGAACCAAGGGCATCCTGTGTCTGAAATATAAGGAAGGATTCTTTACAGAGGGCCTTTGTATGAATGAACGTACAGTGTCCCGCTTCTCCATATGTGTTTATGGAAAAGCTTCAGTTTGGGAGAAGCTGGGGGGGGGGGGGGGCTGCAATGAAAGCAAGAGAAGGAGGGTGTGAGAGGAGAAGTAAATATTTGGTTTAGTTTTTAGAAAGTATGTGATAGAATCTAAGAGATTTTTTTTAAAAAATTTGGAACTCATCTATGTTATGGAGAAGACAGTGAATATCTATCAGTGATTACATTAGATAATTCAGATACATTTATAATAGATACAAATCTTATTAGGTAAGAAGGTCAAAGCTGGGGTTGTGGCTGATTCTCTGAAAAAAAAAGGTTTGAAAGGGGCAAATGAGGTGCACCAATTTTTACTTAGCAATTCTAAATATCTGTATTTAAGCTCCCAAAGACCTGATTATATATATATATATATATATATATATATATATATATATATATATATATATATATATATATATATATATATATATATAAAGTTTATGTATAATTAAACATCTAAAACGGTAAATGTATTAAGATTTTATAATGCAGGGAAGTACCCGAGTTAGGTTTGCAAATGGTCAATATTTGAATACCTTGGGTCACAATTTTTTTCACTAAAACTAATTTCCATTAGGGTACCTACTAGCGGTATTCCTACGCCCTTGGTAATTGGGTTGTGACATAATCTAATAAAATGTCAAATTAACTGTGGATTTGTAACTTGATGAAGATTGGGCACCAAGGTGATATGACATGTCGATGCTCATATTGAAGTGAAATATATATTTTTATAGTTTTTTTCTTTGTTAATGATATGGGCGACTTACTTTTTTGGCTAGATTTTTAAAATCTAATTATGCTGCTACATCAGGCTTCTCTAATCAGTAAACAATTTATGTAAATTGTATAATGAAAGTGATTATTAAAACATACAATTATATATCTGAAGACAGGAAACTCAAAAAACGTCACACTATTAAAAGATTTGTACTTAAAAACAGTATATATATATATATATATATATATATATAACAAATGGAGTAGAATGAAGGGCACTCTCAGGATTTGTTTGTATTTGCAAATAAAAGTAGTTTATTCATAGTATCAACAATTCTTCATAGTCGACGTTTTGGCTTTTACAGAAGCCTTCCTCAAGACAGATAATATCTTATGTCGGCATAAAGCCGTGCTCACCAAACAGTAGATAGTGTGTCATATATATATATATATATATATATATATAAATAAATATAAAACACACACACACACATTATATATTTACACACACATTATATATATATATATATATATACAGAAATAAAGTTGAGTAAAGGTTGTCTAATATAACAGTCTACAGTTGAGCCTACTGTTTTAATGTTTATTTGCTGATAAGGGAGCTCTGTTCGTTCAGCTTTACAGGACCTTAAAAAAGTTCTGGTTTGAGAACCATCTAGCCACGCCACTATATATCCTGAATGTAACGACTCCACCCCTAGTTTGTCAGAATTCCGTCTCCATAACTTCCTGTCCCCGATAGTGTCCATGAATAATTGGGAGGTGTGCTCATAAAGACACACCTATTAGCCAATGAACAACTGATCCTTAGGTTTGTGTTGTGCACTCTGTCATGACCATGCATATGAAACAAAATTTAAATATGCTAAATTAATATTTTGCTTGAAAAAGTTAAAACTATTTATTTTGCTTTTAAAAGGAACACTTGTTGTCATCATATCTGCTCACAGGCTTGATTGGAAATGCTTGAAATCTCATTGGCTCCTGTCAGGATTAATTGGCAAATATATACACCAATCAAAACTTGTCAGATGTGCATTCTACTTTTAGAAAAAATAATTCACGTTTACACCATCCAAATGCCAATTTGTTACAGTATTGGCATTTGCAGCTTGTGCATGATAGGAGTGCTTGTGCACGTGAGCTATAATTGTCTACACAGAGGGATTTCATGCAGTGTAGTGTAATCACAAAATCAAATGCATCCATAGCTTAAAAATATGAAAAGCAAAAAATGTGCATTTAAAAATACAGTATTATGTCACATTAAATGAATGTATCTATATAAAAAATATTGCTTATTTAGAATACAAGTAGATTGTATAACACGACTGCGCAATAAATATTTTATTCTTCATATACAGAAGTACTTGAAAGGTGTCATATTTTTTATAACATTTTTAAAGATAGATTACCTCTCAAAGTCATGTAAAATGGTTAAAGGGACAGTCTACTTAAGAATTTGTATTGTTTAAAAAGATAATCCCTTTATTACCCATTCCCCAGTTTTGCATAACCAACAGTTATATTAACTCCTTAACGACCGCAAAGTACCATGTACATCGCAGGTTGTTAAGGGTTTCCTTTTTTTATAATAGCGCTATAATACTCTCCCTCCTCCCTTTTGGTCACCGGAAATAGCGGCGAGAATGCGCTATTAGTAGCGCAAACCCCATAGAAAGACCAGAGATGTACATGGTACGTTGCTGGTCCTTAAGAGGTTAATACACTTTTTACCTCTGTAATTACCTTGTAGCTAAGCCTCTGCAGACTGCGATTAAGTGAAGTGGGCTTTTACAATTAACAAATGCATATAAAAAAGACAAATAAATGAACAGTTGATTTTTATTTTATTTTTTTGAGAAATTGTAGTTACTTTTATTTTTTCTGCCCCCCGTATCATATGAAAACCCAATCCCAAACACATATATACTGTGAACTCTTGCACATGCTCAGTAGGAGCTAAGATTGGGCACATTTTGATCATAAAAATACTTTGGGAAGTTATTTAAATAGTGTATTGTCTATCTGAACAATGAAAGTTTAATATTTAATTTAGTGTCCCTTTATATATTTTAATACATGAATCACAGTTATTATCATTCCACATGGTGTTACTATGCTTTAGATAAATGATTAACTGTCAAAGTCATTTCTTTCAGGACCACGCACACATAGCAAGAGCTTCACTTAGGTTTTTTTTCAAAATTCTCAGCAGCAAATGTAAATATTTTCAAAGCAATTATACAGGGTGTTCGTCATCCCTCCCTTGTAGCCAGTTCAGTCTTTATGTTCTTTCAACTCATTCACATGCTATAAATCAGACTTCCCCTCAGAGTTGGATTTCTCATTAGGCAATATAGCAAGTTGCCCAAGGGCACCTTCTCTCATAGGCACCCTTTTCCGGCTCATGAAGCGATAACATTGTGTATTGCACGATCATGCGTTCGATGCTCTGTATATTTGGTTGCTCAGTATAGCCAATAGAGACTTGGTTTCTTTCTCAAAGGGACAGTCTAAAGCAGAACTACTCAAATTATAGCTCAAACCCCATATCCAGAGGTGGCCCTCTGAGGAAACACACAGACATCAATATTAAGGTTTAAACAATGCAATTCTGCAATTTTCATTAGGTTTATGGGAGAACAAAGTCAAAATTAAACTAATATGATTCAAAATAGAACATGCAATTTTAAGCAAATTTCCAATTTACTTGTAATATCAAATTTGCTTACTTCTCTATGTATCATTTGTTGAAAAGCATATTAGGAGCTAGCTGAACACATTGAGTCAGCCAATAATAAAAGGCATTTATGTGCAGTCACCCATTACCAGCTAGCTTCCAGTAGAACATTCTGAGCCTACCTAGGTATGCTTTTTTACAATGGGTTCAAAGAGAACATTGTAAATTAGATAATAAAAGTTGTGTAAAATTGCATGCTTTGTCTAAATCATGAAAGTTTAAAATTTGACCGTATTGTCTTTATAAGATTGTATATCAGTATCAGCACTATATATATATATAAAATCTTTACTTTATTGTTCTGCAGGGCTAGACATTCTCCGGCACCAGCCAAACATTTCCCCCCCCACGTGCCAGTGGCATTTCTCTTGTAAAGTAAAACCTCAAGTGTAGCCCCTGATTAAATGTACTTGGCAAGTTGGCAGCTAAGGGAATAATACAGCAATGTAATAAAAGAAGACTTGGATTGTAAAGTTGCATGATTTGAGCCCACTGAGACACAGTGCCTATAGGCTTCTGCATACTTTTGCTTAATGACAAATCTCTTCCCATTGGCTCGTATTTTTCTCTCCCTCTTAGAAGAAATGGTTTTCTTCTATAATATATCACTTTGTTGCGATTTTCCAGAGAAAGAGAATTATTTACCGTGAAACGCGTAGCGGAATAACAAATGTGGTTAACTTTCACAATAGTAAAATGTCCTAAGTGAGTTAGAGCTTTTTATTATAGCATGAATGGTCTTGTACCAAGCACTTTAATGGTAGCACTATATTAGTCAAAACTAGAGAACAAAAGCTAAAGTTATGTGGGCAATTTTGAACACTGAAACTAAATAAAACTGCTAAATTTAGGTTGAATAGACATAGAGAAATAAACATATATTTATTGCAATTAAACATAAATCCATTTTGCAGTAAAAAATATATAATAAACATAGAAGATTTTAACATTAATCATAATCAAGCACTTGCAGGGGCGCCTGTCTGAAAAAAAAAAAATTTCCACTGTCCAATCTAGGTATTTTTTAAAGTGCAATATGATGAGAACCTGCGGCCTTTGGCTTGACAATTAAAGGGCCATGATACCCAAATGTTGAAACACTTGAAAGTGATGCAGAATAGCTGTAAAAAGATGACTAAAAAATATCACCTGAACATCTCTATGTAAAAAAGAAAGATATTTTACCTCAAAATGTCCTAAGTATTCAAACCCCAATGCAAAGGACTTTAAGCAGCAAATCAGTATGTCTGTCCCAAGACAGCCAAGAGAGTGAGCTTCGTGCACACTCATATTATTTCCCTATTCAGTTTAAGGAAGTTTACTATGAAATCTCATAAGAGTTAAGTGAAATCTCATGAGATCACAGTAAAAGAGTTCATGGCCTCAGCACTGATGATGCTGATTGGCTGTTGTTCATTTCTTCATTTTTCTATTTATTTTTTTACCTGCAGCTGGGCAGCAGCTGAATTATAACTTTTTACACAGAACTTACTCTGCTGAGCTGAGGAGATTGTGAGGTAAAATATCTTCCTTTTTACATAGAGATGCTCAGGTGATATTTTCTTCTCTGCTTTTTACAGTTATACTGCATCAATTTCAAGTGATTTAGCATATGAGTATTATGTCACTTTAAGTATAGTAGATTTTGCACTAGAGCTCATCTTTGACAGGACACAAAACCTGTATTTGCAATTAACAGAAGTGCTGTTAAAATCTTTTTGCAATCAATAAAAATATCGCTCTAATCATGGGTGCCGCCATTTTGGAACCAAGGTCAGACTACAGGTATCTGAAGGAGAGTTGGTCCACATGTGCGAACATGCAGATTTCAACACTTATGACGAGAGGGAGGCAGGAATAACCACAATACTATGGTTAAAAGCAGACATCCTCAATATTGGCCCTCCAGGGGTTTTGGTACTACATTTCCCATGATGCTAAGCCAGCATATCAGCTGGCTGAGCGTCATGAGAAATGTAGTTCTAAAACCTCTGGAGGGCCAAGTTTGAAGATGTCTACTTAAAAATATATTTAGGGTTTAATAACCCATTAAACACCTCTTGCTTTTATGTTACTTGGTTTTGTCCCACGACCCCTAGATATTATTAGCTGCACACTTCATGAATTTATATTCAAGACACATCAAAGTCAACTATCATGGAACAGACCGAACATTACATTTTCAATTTAGAAAGGCTTTTCAATTTAGTTATATTATCAAATTTATTTAATTCCATTGGTATCCTTTATCGATTTATGCCTACACACGTTCTGCTAGCTCCCAGTAGTGCATTGATCCTATAGGGTTTAACACCTTAGCAGGGGAATTTGCTCTTGTATGTCCCTTTAAGCAAAAAAATGGATTTAAACATATCAGCCAGTCATCATGAATAATGAATTTACAGGGCCGGACTGGGAATAAAAAGCAGCCCTGGAAAAATTGGAGACCAGCCCTATTTTACGTTGACTCAGTATAATGCATGCACCTCATTTTTATTAAAGGGGATTACTGGGATATTCCTTCCCCCTATAATTTATATTAGAATTATATTATATTCGATTGTATTAATAAAAGTGCCAGATTGTGGTTATATACGCACCCTACAACCCAATTGCATCCAATAATCACCCCTTTAAAGTTTATATTTCCAGCCCCATCTGCTGCAGCCCACCGGGAAATCTCCTGATATCCTGGTAGGCCAATCTGGCCTTGTGAATTAGTTAGCCGCCATATTTCACTTTTACTGTGGTTTCATATCTTTTGCTTTTGTGAAGGTGACTTAAAATGCATGAAATACTCCTTTATCTTACAATTTGTTGTTTAACTAGTTATATCATTTTCTAATTCAGATATATTCTTTAGAAAATGGTTTCAAATTAATTAAAAAAAATAATCCAAGCTGTGATACATTTTGTGTGTGCAAATTCACACACATTTCAACTCAGACCACAGTTAGAGACATTTTTGCAATTTACTTTATTTAAAACCTCAAAAATTTTCTTCATGATTCATAGAACATACAATTTTAAACAACTTTCCAATTTACTTCTATTGTCTAATTTGATTAGTTCACTTTGGTATCCTTTGTTAAACAACATAACTTCGGTAGGCTCAGGAGCTGTAAACTAGCTGCTGATTGGCAGCCGCACATATATGCCTCTTGTCATTGGCTTACTGATGTTTTCAGCTATCTCCTCCTGAACAAAGGATACCAAGAGAATTAAGCAAATTTGATAACAAAAGTAATTTGTGAAAGTTAAAAAAGTTGAATCATGAAAGAGAAAAAATGGGTTTTATGTCCCTGTAATGGATGTGTGATTTACTGCAGATAGAATTGCCACCTTTCCTCCACAAAAATACTTGACTATCTGTCAACACACAAGGACTTTAAAAAAAAAAGTATATTTAAGTTTTCAGTATTTTTGTGAATGATTTACTGGACAACCTGCTAAAATACTGGATTGTCCTGTTAAATACGGAGCCCCCATAACTGCAGATACAGACATATATCATGTGCATGAGTCCACTGTAGGGTTGCCACATTTTGTTCAGGCCAAACCCGAACACTCTTGCGGTGTGCACACTACATATAATAGCAAATAAACACTAACTCTCCCATAGATAGTCTCACTCTCAATCTCACACACATACACAGACACTCACGCTCCCTCACACACGCACACATTCTCTCTTACACAGACACTCACAAACACCCACACTCACTCTTACACACACAGACACTCTCTCTCTCTCTCTTACACACACACAAAGACACTGATGCACTCTCTCTCTCTCACACACACTCTCTCTTACACACACACAAAGACACTGATGCTGTCTCTCACACTCACACACAAAGACACTGATGATCTCTCTCACACTCACACACTCTCTTTCTCTCTCTTACACACACACAAAGACACTGATTCTCTCTCTCACACTTACACACAAAGACACTGATGCTCTCTCTCACACACACACACACACACACACACACACAAAGACACTGATTCTCTCTCTCACACACAAAGACACTGATTCTCTCTCACACTCACACACAAAGACACTGATTATCTCTCACACTCACACACAAAGACACTGATTATCTCTCACACTCACACACAAAGACACGGATTATCTCTCACACTCACACACAAAGACACTGATTATCTCTCACACTCACAAATACACTGATTATCTCTCACACTCACACACAAAGACACTGATTCTCTCTCTCACACTCACACACAAAGACACTGATTCTCTCTCTCACACACAAAGACACTGATTCTCTCACACACACACGCTCTCTCTCTCTCTCTCTCTTAAACACACAAAGACACTAATGCTCTCTCTCTCACACTCTCTCTCTTACACACACACACAAAGACACTGATTCTCTCACACACTCTCACACACTAACACTTTGGGTCCCATGTATTAACTGGCATGCGGACAAGCTTCTCAAATTGAGAAGTTGTCCGCACGCCTTTGCTGCATACAGGCAGCGGAACTGTTCATCCGCTGGCTCGTATGCATCATTACACAATCCGATAAGTTTGTAATGCATGCCCCTTCACTCACTCACCCAATTGCGCAAGAGAAGGGACTGTAAATCACTGAGAGTGAGCAAGCAAGCTCTCTGTGATTTTTCTTCGCCACTGCTGCTTCTTACATTGTGGGGAGCAGACTAGCATGTGTGAGCCTGGCCAGCAAGTGCTCCGGAGCAGATTACGCTGCTTCGTACATAGAACCCATTCTCTCTTACACACACTCACAAGGACACTGACTAACACAGACATACAGTACACTCTTACACCACAGCTAAGCATAATGTAGGAGCCCTCACTCAGTAAGAACAGTACAGTACTACTAGGCAGTGTATATTTGCACCACATTTCCCACACCCAGACATTTGCATGTGTGGTTCTGACTAAGCTTTTAACCCGGACACACAAATGGAAACCCAGACTGTGCGGATCATTCTCAGACAGGTGGCAACCCTAGTCTCCTGCTCGTGCATGCGCACATACATAGGCACAGAGACACACACATACCATGTATACAAACACACACTGAGTAGCCATACTTTGACACTATATATATATTTTTTTACAGTTTTTGAGCTGGGTTGCACTGAATGGGTTACTTTGTCCCTCAGATATGTGTGTACTGAAGATTTTCCATCTGTTTCAGGTTTTCTGAATATACAAAGTGATTTTCCAGCAGTAGCTGGTTTTACCGATATTTTGTGCTGGACGGGTGCGGAGTTATGACAGACGTTTATATACAGCACTAATGCTGTAATACGAGACGCCTGCGATTCATCTTGTCCCAATTTTCTGCACTACTGTGTTTAAACCATTTGTATTTTTTTGGGATATTTCTGTAGTGTAGAGGTCACATAGGCAATTTAAACTCAAGTGTGTCTGTCCGATGTCTGTTTTTTCAGTCTGTTCTATGTACAGAATGTTGATGATCACATATAATCTGTTTAATTTCTCCTACTGTACTATTTCTTGCTTTTCCTCTATTCCATTGGTGTTGCCTACAGGGAACCTCACGGCAGACAGCACATTATGGAAAATAAATTGCAGACATTTTCTCCATTTGCTTAAAGGTATTGCAATTTTCCAATTTACTTCTAATATTAAATTTGCTTTGTCTTCTTGGAATCCTATATTTTAAAGCATACCTAAGTAGGCTCAATGCACTACTGGGAGAGACAGGAGTGAATTTGTGTAATTCAAAGCCCTAATCCTGACCCTCGTACATGCTGCATGGTGATTGGTTGATATGCAAAGAAACTTATTTATCTCTCTTACTTATTGGCCACAGCAAAGAAGCAGCTGTAGACAACACTTAAAGGGACAGTCTACTTGAAAATGTTTATTGTTTAAAACTTGCATTTTAGCCAATCAGTGGTGACTCATAAATGTGAACTAGCAGTGGCTAACTGTAAAAAACTGTCAAAATGCACTGAGATAAGAGGCGGCCTTCGAGGGTTTAGAAATTAGCATATGAGTCTACCTAGGTTTAGATTTAGAACAAAGAATACCAAGAGAACAAAGCAAGTTTAATGATAAAAGTAAATTTGAAAGTGTATTAAAATTGCACGCCCTATCTGAATCATGAAAGTTTAATTTTGACTTGACTGTCCCTTTAAAGAATAATACTAGCTGAGCTCAGGAGCGTGCACGTGTATTTAGCCATCTGAATGCAGTATTTGCAACAATGTTTATAGCAATGTTATACATAAATACAGACACTGCTGCCATTGACTGCTAAAGACATGTGCATGCCCCTGAGCTCCTTTCAGCCTACCTAGGTTTACTCTTCAACAAAGGATAACAAGAAAACAAAGCACATTCAATAATAGAAGTACTTTGGAAAGCTGTTTAAAATGGCATGCTCTATCTGAATCATGAAAGTTTGATTTTAACTTTACTGTCCCTTTAAAATTGTGTATCTCTCCCAAGCTAACCTTTGTTGTAATCTAATCAAGATGGTTGGAATCTACTCCATATTTTTAACACTTTTTCATATGTAAAATTACAAAGCACTTGCAGACTAACTTGGAAAAAGTTCAGTATGTCCCTTTAAATATCCCCCCCCCCCCAATACATGCAAACAAAATACTGTTATCCATACCTCACACACCCAGATCTCCATTCTGCTGGAACACATTCTCCATTCTGGTCCAAAATTTCACCTTCCAAGTTTTTTAGATATCCTGTATAATATTTTACTTGTTTGCTCTCTAGGTTTAAAGGGACATAAACCACTCTAAGACTAATATAAAATGGTTAAATATGAATAATAAAAAGCCTATGCAATCTATAGTCATTATGTATTGTGTTTGCTTCTGGTGTAAAATATCCTATTTTTGTGTAGAAATTGTTCCACGCTCCCTTGAGAAGCTGAAAAGCAAAGTGTGGTGTGTGACCTTGGTTTTCTTCAAAATGCTGCAAAGTGCCTAAACCAGCAACAGTGATTGGTTAGAGCAGTGGACACATTCATTTACAGGCAGCTAGCTCTGATTGGCTATAATTAAGGGAGGGAGGATAAAGATACTTACCAGAGTTTTCAAGTAAATTTTGAAAATAATTAAAGGAACACTGAACTCAATTTTTTTCTTTCATGATTCAGATAGAGCATGCAATTTTAAGCAACTTTCTAATTTACTCCTATTATCAAATTTTCTTCATTCTCTTGCTATCTTTAATTGAAATGAAAGAATGTAAGTTTAGAAGACGGCCCATTTTGGTGAACACCCTGGGTTGTTCTTGCTGATTGGTGGATAAATTAACCCACCAATAAGCAAGTGCTGTCCAGGCTCTGAATCCAAAAATAGCTTAGATGCCTTCTTTTTCAAATATAGATAGCAAGAGAACAAAGAAAAATTTATAATAATAGTAAATTAGAAAGTTGCTTAAAATCGCATGCTCTATCTGAATCACGAAAGAAAAAAAAAATTGGGTTCAGTGTCCCTTTAATAAAGTTAAAGTTTAACTTATAAGCAGGCTACATTTAGCCACCAATCAGAAAGCACTACCCTTCTGCTGAACCAAAAATGGGCCGGCTCCTATGCTTACATTCCTGCTTTTTCAAATAAAGATAGCAAGAGAGTAAATAAAAAAATTATAATAGGAGTCAATTAGAAAGTTGTTTAAAATTGCCTGCTCTATCAGAATCATGAAAGAAAAAAATGTGGGTTTTGTGTCCCTTTAAGCTAGTCTGTGTGAATGAAGATGATTTGTATGAAGAATTTTGTTGTACCAAACTGTATCAAATCATAAAATAAAAGTTTTCCCCAGTAACTGCTGTATAATGTGTTGATTCCCTATGTGAAATTAGACTTCTTTATTTTCTTCAAAAATATTTGGGAACCCATGACTAGAGGGAGGCAGGAATTATCTCATTACTGTGCTTATAAAAGTAATGTAGTTTGTAATGTCCCTTTAATCCTTTCACTGTTATTTTGAATTAACAAAAGCTTAGAAGTGTTATATAAAACGTATTTGTAAACATGAGTGACTATTTTGATATTAATATTTCATTTATGAGTCTGCTTCATAGTTTAGGAATATGATTTGCTCACTATTTTAATATTTTGTTAAAGAGACATATCAGCCAATGGACTGATAGATATGCATGTATGCCTCTTCTGATTGGCTCAAATCCCATGTCCTTTTTAGGAGTGACAGAAATTGTGGGTTCGGTGGTTAGCGTAAACAATTGTAAGATTTCATAGAAAATGGTCAGAACACTTATAAGTAAGTAGGGTCTCAAAGTTAAATAATATGTCATGTAAACAAATGGTTTGAGACTGAGCTGTGAACTTACTATGTAAACCACCGGTTATTATGTAAACCACCGGTGCTTATTCACGCAGTGGTGGTTCTTTAGGGGTGCTATGCACCTCCAAACGCACGTGTATATTATTTGTGCTTTGACTTCACACCTTTGTTAGCACCCCCTCCAAATATTAAAGGGACATGAAACCCCAACATTTCTTTCATGATTCAGATAGAGAATACAATTTTAAATAACTTTTACTTTTTTTTTTTAAAATTTAATTTGCTTCATTCTCTTGTCATCCTTTGCTGAAAGGTTTATCTAGGTAAGCTCAGGAGCAGCAAAGAACCTAGGTCCTAGCTGCTGATTGGTGGCTGCATATATATACTGATTGTCATTGGCTCACCAATGTGTTCAGTTAGAAACCAGTAGTGCATTGCTGCTCCTTCAACAAATGATACCAAGAGAATGAAACAAATTAGATAATAGAAGTAAATTTCAAAGTTGTTTAAATTGTATTCTCTACCTAAATCATGAAAGAACATTTTTGGGTTTCCTGTCCCTTTAAAGGGACATAATACTCATATGCTAAATCACTTGAAACTGATGCAGTATAACTGTAAAAAGCTGACAGGAAAATATCACCTGAGCATCTCTATGTAAAAAAGGAAGATATTTTACCTCACAATCTCCTCAGCTCAGCAGAGTAAGTTCTGTGTAAAAAGTTATACTTCACCTGCTCCCAGCTGCAGGTAAAAATAAAAAAAAAATGAAGAAATGTACAGCAGCCAATCAGCATCAGCAGTGCTGAGGTCATGAACTCTTACTGTGATCTCATGAGATTTGACTTAACTCTCATGAGATTTCATAGTAAGCTTCCTTTACCTGATTGGTGAAATAATATGAGAGTGCACGATGCTCATCCTTTCAGCTGTCCCAGGACAGACACACTAAAATGCTGCTTAGAAATCCTTTACAATGGGAGGTGGCTACTGAGGAACTTTTGAGGTAAAATATCTTTCTTTTTTACATAGAGTTGTTCAGGAGATATTTTCTAGTCAGCTTTTTACAGCTATGCTGCATCAATTTCAAGTGTTTAAACATTTGGTTATTATGGCCCTTTAAGTTCTAGAACTGCCACTGGACGTTCCAGTACGTCTTTGTGGATATTCAACTCGATCTTGCAGGAACCGATATTCTCTAAATATTAATGTCTTTTATTTACAAATACATCCTCTGTCCAAGGATTAGCAGGGAATGCAGAACACAGTAAGTGATGGGTGGATATGCATATAAGTGGCTTCTGATTGGCTCCAATGCCATGTCCTTTTTAGAAGGGAAATTGCATTGCATCTGGGAGCACACCTTTTAATGTGTTAAATACATAGTTAAAAACAAGCATTCAATTAATAATTCAATTAATTGTCCCTTATAAAACAAGGGGTTAACTCTGCCAGCATACTACAGTTTTTAGGGTATTTTTTGCTCTTTTTTGTTGTTGCTTTGTCACTCACTTAAAGGGATACTAAACCCAATTTTTTTTTCTTTCATGATTCAGATAAAGCATGAGATTATAAGCAACTTTCTAATTTACTCCTATTATCAATTTTTCTTTGTTCTCTTGCTATCTTTATTTAAAAAAGCAGTACTGTAAGCTTTAGAGCCAGCCCATTTTTTGTTCAGCACCTGGGTAGTCGATTTGTGGCTTAATGTAGCAAACCAATCAGCAAGTGCTACCCAGGTGCTGAACTAAAAATGGGCCGGCTCCTAACCTTTCATTACTGCTTTTTCAAATCAAGATAACATGAGAACAAAGAAAAATTGATAATAGGAGTAAATTAGAAAGTTGCTTAACATTGCATGCTCTATCTGAATCATGAAAGAAAGAAAAAATTGGGGTTAGTATCCCTTTAACTGTCTTTTGGCATGGGGGTGATAAAGTGATACAGTCTTCTGGTGATTTAATAAACCACACATATATTTTGTCGGGGGCACAACGAGACTGTTGGTAGCTGGCAGACACAGAGGCAGTTGGTGGAATTTGTTCTATGCTATAAGGTGGTGGTGGGGGAATTGGGAGAGAGTAAGGTAGTTCAGAAATGCTTGGAACGGACACTGTGTATAGATATGACGGCCAGAGAATGAACAGTGTGTGGTTTTTATAACAGCCTATAGGAAAATGGGCAGCGCAGAATCGAGTAGCGTTTATCTGCCAATAGATTCAGTGTTTGTACTGTGTCTATACTATAATACACAGTGAGTGACCTGATGTGACCTGCGGTTCTGAAGTCGCAGAGCTGTACAAACCAAGAGGGGGACAAAACGCATGTGAAACACACAAAATACAGTCACCTGCTATTATTAAAGGGACAGTCTACACCAGAATTGTTATTGTTTAAAAAGATAGATAATCCTTTTATACCAATTCCCCAGTTTTGCATAACCAGTACTGTTATATAAATGTGCTTTTTACCTCTGTAATTACCTTATATCTAACCCTCTGCAGACTGCCCCCTTATCTCAGTTCTTTTGACAGACATGCATTTTAGCCAATCAGTGCTGACTCCTAGGTAACTCCATAGACGTGAGAAGAATGTTATCTATATGAAATACATGAACTAATGCCCTCTAGTTGTGAAAAAAAATGGTAAAATGCATTCAGATAAGCGGCAGCCTTCAAGGGCTAAGAAATTAGCATATGAGCCTACCTAGGTTTAGCTTTTAACTAAGACTACCAAGAGAACAAAGCAACATTGAAAATATAAGTAAATTGGAAAGTTGTTTAAAATGACATGCCCTATCTGAATCATGAAAGTTTATTTTTTACTAGACTGTCCCTTTAATTGCGCATACTAATTTCATTTATTCATTCAAGTTCATTTAAATTATGGTGGAGATAAAACAGTGAAATTAAAATCATCCATTTCAAAAAGTTAGCAACTCAAACAATATTATATGTATATAACTAGCACATCTAGACAAGTATTCCTGCTTGCTTTCCCACATAAGTACTCTGTACATTCTTGCCAATGCACCAGAGAACTCTGGGTAAAATATGCAAATTAGATATATGCAACCTCTCACAATTATGTAATGACACACACAGGAGATGGAACTCATATACCAGGGGGTATATATGTTACAGCTAAAGTGCAGAAATCAGTTATTCTGCAGATTATCTAGGTAATGTGCAGATTAACTAAAGTGATCCGTTAAAGTGCAGAAAAATTGTTTCATTTCTCAAATTACCTAGGTAATCTGCAAATTATCTAGATAATCTGCACATTACCTACTAGGCACTCGTTAAAGTGCAAAAAATGCACTTTAGCGGTAACATATATATAAAATAAAGGGAGTCCCATGGTTTTTCCTATTGATAATCAGTTCATATCACGTTTTTTTAGAGAGCCTGGGGCATTTTCTTCTGAAAATGGAGGTAAAAACAAAATCTTAAAGGGCAGTGCGGCGCACTTTATGCATCATTCATTGCCCAGACACACTTCAACTTCTTAACAAGTTTATAGTAGTTTTCCCAAGGGTATAACAAATGCTCTCATTCTGTTTTTGCATTTATTAGCATCTTGGCCTCTACACTTCTAAGCATTGTATATTTCCCATTCTGCATTCTGAATTGTTACAGAATCGACTTCCCTTCACGCAGTCAATTGCTTACTATTAAAACGTATTGATAAGACATGATAGATGTTAACAGTAAACCTGCAACCCATTGTGGAATTATGCAATGAGCACAAATAAATGTAAGAACATCGTACTGAGAATGTGAAATATCTGCAATTCTAGCTGTAATGTATCTGTGATAATACAGTTGAAAAACAAATAATACACTTTCAAGCATTTTAGCTTTTTAGAAAAGTATGTTTCTCTCATGTAAACTGTTTATTGAAAAAGAAGCCGAAGAATGTTCCGATTTCGGCCGATGGCAGATACGCTCCAGAGTGCTCTGTTCTAATCAGAGCCTCGGGCGCCGCAACTGTCTCTGGGAACCTTACCATGGGTCACAGCCCGCACGTCTTGAAATTCTCTGTCTGGGAAATTATCTATCTATTGAATCTATAATAAATAGATAGATTTGATAGATAATTTCCCAGACAGAGAATTTCAAGACGTGCGGGCTGGGACCCATGGTAAGGTTCCCAGAGGCAGTTGCGGCGCCCGAGGCTCTGATTAGAACAGAGCCCTCTGGAGCGTATCAGCCCTCAGCCGTAATCGGAACATTCTTCGGCTTCTTTTTCAACAGTTTACATGAGAGAAACAAACTTTTCCAACTTTAACTACACGGAAGCCGTTAATGTGCACATTACCTAGGTAAAGTGCGGATTCCGCACTTTAACTGAGCAAATCAGTTAATCTGCAGATTAGCTAGGTAATGTGCACATTAACAATTTCTGCACTTTAGCTGTAACATATACACATCAAATATATTGCAAACAACAATATGGGCTAGCAATTTTGTAGCACATATTGGCTGGACAGCTATTCATAAAGGATGAAGGTGTGTGTCCTCCACACAGATCTGGGTAAACTGTTCTTCAACACATTGATAGGGAACAGCAGTGAGGTGTCACAGACGTCTGCTGGAAATAGGGACATTTAGACTCTGCAGTGGCAGGCAGTTAGAGAGTTAACAAGGGCACTCAGTTCTCTGTGTTGTGTCCCGCAAAATGGATTAAACACATAGTTAAGATAGTGGGAGCTGCAGAGCACTGCTGGTCCTGTGTGGAAACCGTCACTGATCCAATCAATTGCGGTAGTCACATGACATAACTGTGTGACTATCACTGCTGATTGGGTGACCAGTAGTTTACACTTGGGACCAGCTACCAAACTTTTTTTTAACTTTGCAGGGGTTAAACACATATCATTGCAGGGTCGCTATTGTTAAAGTTACATACACTAACAAAATAGAGTATGTAATATTTCCATAATAATGTCCCTTTAATACAAGTAGTAGCAGTCCCTTGGTTGCCTAAATGGGCTGCAGTGTATTACAAAAAGCCTTGCTTTGCAGCTTTCTGTGGCAGCTATGGGGTTTTAGTGACTGCCTTTGTTCAGTCAAATGCATGAGAAAGTTTTTATAAAATTGCAGTTGATGCCAGCCTAACTTCCGGGCATCTTTAGCAAACTACTGAGAGAACCAGATATGTGAAGAGTAACATTGAGTACGTACTTCGAAGATATAAACAAATGAGGGACGGTTGTTTCGTCCAATGG
Organism: Bombina bombina; assembly: GCF_027579735.1. NCBI lineage: Eukaryota > Metazoa > Chordata > Amphibia > Anura > Bombinatoridae > Bombina > Bombina bombina. Next base: position 558,890,188 of record NC_069505.1, read on the forward strand.
CAGTGATGAGGCATTCTGGGGTCATTTTGTTAGCTCACCAACTGAAGACTTGTGGCAGTGAGAAGAGTGTGCCATGGGTATTAATGAGAAAGCTCTGGCACAATAAATGAGAGGAGCACAGTCACTGTTCTATGCATCCCCCGCTGACTAAGTGCTCCCGTATTTTTAAATAATAAGAATCCATAAGGTCACATATTTTGGTTCTATTTCTTGGTGAGTTAGCAATAAAATACACATATGGTTTGACCTGTATCTGCTTGCATTAGTTTACACTACGATGCAGCAAATGGTTTTATATCTGCCTGAAGGTCACTAAGAACACACTTTATGTGAATGAAGAGAACATATCATTAAAGGGACAGTATACACCAATTTTCATATAACTGCATGTAATAGACAGTACTATAAAGAATAATATGCACAGATACTGATCTACAAATCTAGTATAAAACTTTTTAAAAACTTACTTAGAAGCTCCCAATTTAGCACTGTTGATGATGTTAGGCTGGGACAGCCACTGAACGGGACTGGGAAAGCAGGAAGGGTAGACACTTCCCCCTCCCCTGTAGATTATTCCACCTGTCTCTCTGTACATGTCAGTGCCAGTCAGTCTGTCTGTCGAGTTTGTCTGTGTCTGTCAATCTATCTCTCTTTGGTGTCTATGCTAATATAGTTGGTAATTTTAACACTAATTAAAGGTATATGAAACCCAACATTCTTATTTCATGATTCAGATAGAACATACCATTATAAACAACTTTGTAATTAATTTCTATTATCAAATTTGCTTCATTGTGTTGGTGTCCTTTGTTGAAGGAGCACTACTGGGAGATGATTGAGCACATCAAGTGAGCCAATGACAAGAGACATCTATGTGCAGCATGCTGTATCTGAATCATGAATATTGACTTTGATGAGCCTGGTATAATAATTCACTGTAAATTTCTGGGTCAATATAATCTGTTTTCAGCATTTTTGTCCATTTTATCTATCTATCTATCTATCTATCTATCTATCTATCTATCTATCTATCTACAGTATCTATCTATCTATCTATCTATCTATCTATCTATCTATCTATCTATCTATCTATCTTTCTATCTACAGTATCTATCTATCTATCTATCTATCTATCTATCTTTATCTATCTATCTTTCTTTCTATCTACAGTATCTATCTATCTAACATCTCTCTCTCTCTCTCTCTCCCTCTCTCTACCTATCGATCTGTCTGTCTATCTATCTTTAATTTGTGCTGCTGGCTACTATTTTAACTTTATTTAAATGTTAGCTACTGTTCAGCTGTTCATCTCCTGAAGATGATCATCTATCTATCTATCTATCTATCTATCTATATCTATCTATCTATTTATCTATCTATCCGTCCCTGTCTATATATCCCTCTCTGTCTCTCTTTATCACTCTCTCTCATTCTTCCTCTCTGACACAGTAGCTGGCACACGTTACCCAGTATGACAGGATTATATAGCATGTCATAAGTCTGCCTTCCAAATGAGAACCAAATGTAGCCTTCTCTATTAGACAATACTGCCTCACTGTCCCAGGCCTCTCCCGCATACCCAGACAGTAACCTCTGCTGAGCTCACACAGTGTCCCGCTGGCAGGCAAGTTCAGCACCCCTGCTGCAGGTGTCCCGCAGAGAGCGCAGGGGATAGGGCAATGACAGAAGGAAATATAATCAGATGAGGTTAAAGAAGAGGAACTGACACAAGTGAGAAGGGAGTAAAAAATAGTGCTTGGTCTGAGATGGAAGAGAAATAGTGAAACCTAGGCTAAGATAGGGGGGAGAGAGAGAGAAAGAGAGAGAGATAGAGAGAGAGAGAGAGAGAGAGAGAGAGAGAGATAGACATAGAGAGAGAGAAAGAGAGAGAGAAAAAGAGAGAGAGAGAGAGAGTGAGAGAAAGAGCGATAGAAAGAGAGAGAGAAAGAGAGAGAGAAAGAGAGAGAGAGACAAAGAGAGAGAGAAAGAAAGAAAGAGAGAGAAATAGAGACAGAGAGAGAAAGAGAGAGAGAGAAAGAGAGAGAGAGACTGAGATAGCGAGAGACACAGACAGACATAAACAGGGACTGAGATGGAACATAGACAGGGAGAGAGACTCTGAGTCTACCTAAGTATGCTTTTCTATATAGGACACCACAAGCATAAAGTACATTTGATAATAGATGTCAATTGAAAAGTCTTTTAAAACTTAATGTTAAATATGAATAATGAAAATTTAATTTTGACTTTCTAGATTTTAAATTTAAAGGGACACGAGTTGCTGCATATGTGCAAACACATCAGCGCTGGAATGTAGTGAGAGTTAGATTACAATAAATTATTTAAAATCATTTAAAACTGTCACTTAGTACAATTTACAAGGTTTAGTCAACCAAGAGTAGTTTAAGGATACACCTCTTGAAAAGCCTGGTTAAATCCATGTTCTTTTGTTGTGGCCAATTAGGGATGAGCATGTTTTCTAAGATACCCAATCACTTTGTAGAATGTTGGAAGCTCAGGTAAATGTTTCCATAGTTTATTATTATCAGTCTCCCTAGGATATGCAATGCATGAATTATTTTACATCAAAAGCAGGCAAAATAAATAATTTAATGTATATTACAATGTTGTTTTATTCTCTTTAATTTAACATTTCATATTGAGATTAAATTGAGAGTTTAATTCAGGAAGACATCTTTATGTTGGAATTTCGTAGAAAAGGAAGTAAAAAAAAAAAAGGACCAAGATGTTTTCAAGCTCTGAGCCAGCCTACCCTTTAAGCAGGGCGAGAGGCGCACCCGCCCAAGGCCTCGTACTGTTAGGTGAGAGGCTATGAGGAGGTACAATGTACATCCTGTATTTAGTTTATGAAGAAGGTTTTATGGTAGCAGTAGGTGTAATATATAGTATTATTCTTTATATAGGACACAATGAATGTTGGGACAGGAGTGTGTCATACAGAGGGCAGACAAGGAGCTGGTTGGGAATAAGGGGGCGGGGCTGAGAAGCCCTACAAATTTGTCTTGCCCAGGGCCCCACAAATGCTAAGGGGGTCCCTGGCTCTGGGCCTAGACAATGCAGTGTTTTTTTTGCACTTCAGAGATGATAACTCGTCAGATAATCTGATCTGTAATAAAATGTAACCCTATACCAAGTCTTCTGGGAAACATTAATGGTGGATTCATAGGACCTATAAACATTTTTTTTTAAATAGCACATCCTGACACTCTTTATAACATAGCTCTAAAAGCCTTAATGGGCATTTTTCCACATGGAAACTTTAAAGGAAAATTAAACCCTTTGAGATTGTAATATAAATTGTTTAATTATATGCAGTAAAACCATATTATAATATACTTTCCTTATTTATTTATTTATCATTTCCCTGTAATTTTATTTTGAAAATTGAGGATTTTCCCATTCCTCTTAAAAGTGGAAGATCAGGCTCCAGATATTACACTGCTTTATTCTACACAGTCATTGGCTGCACACTGTAGTGACCCCATTTATAACTGTCCCTAATTGGCTGCAGCAGAGAAGAAAATCTAGGATACAAAACTTTATTTGCAGGAGTTAAACAAACATTTATATGCAAGCATGAGTGCAATAATAAAATGATCTTAAATACTAAATCATTTTATTTTTTGTACTTTTTTTTTCCATTCTTGTGAATCACTTAAAGGGACACTGTACCCAAATTTTTTCTTTTGTGATTCAGATAGAGCATGACATTTTAAGCAACTTTCTAATTTACTCCTATTATCAAATTTTCTTCATTCTCTTGGTATCTTTATTTGAACTGCAAGAATGTAAGTTTAGATGCCGGCCCATTTTTGGTGAACAACCTGGGTTATCCTTGCTGATTGTTGGATAAATTCATCCACCAATAAAAAGTGCTGTCCACAGTACTGAAACAAAAAAACTTAGATGCCTTCTTTTTCAAATAAAGATAGCAAGAGAACAAAGAAAAATTACTAATAGGAGTAAATTAGAAACTTGCTTAAAATGGCATGCTCTATCTGAATCACAAAAGAAAAAATTTGGGTTCAGTGTCCCTTTAATGTTTCCAGGCCTTCTGTCTGCATTCTCTATGGATTTTTTATTATAATTTTTTTTGTATACAGAAAAGCAAACTTTCTGGTAGCAGATTTCTTTGTAATTTTATTGAACGCTGATAAATCAGATATCAAAATAACAACAGACGTTTATGTTGTGTGTGAAAGTTTAAAGGGACAAAAAAGGTGTTTGTAACGTCACATAAAGTACAATAGTTTTTTTTTTAAAATAAATAAACCAATTTTATGATATATTGAGATACTATTCTGACTGAAAGCCCCTACCTTATCTAACTAGTTGCCTGCCGCTAGTTTAATTGGGGGTTGCAGAACAGTGTATAATACCCCAGCGTGTGTGCAGAATTTTTCTACAATTACATGGAAATAGTGGTTCTAGTCTCAGTAGAGTGAAATGCTTGGCACAGCATGTCATGACTACACAGCTGCAATAAATTATGAATGGGTGATATATATATATATATATATATATATATATATATATATGTATATATATATAAATATATTTATTTATACACACACAAATATACCCACATATATATATATATATATATATATATATATATATATATATATATATATATATATATGAGTATATTCATATACAGACATTCCATTTTTATTTATATTCATTTATACACACACACACACATATATATATATATATATAAATATATATATATATATATATAATATATTTTTATATATATGTGTGTGAGTGTCTGTGTGCATGTGTGTATATTTGTCTGTTTATATATTTGTTTATATATTTGTTTCTGAAAGGTGGGAAATGTTTAATCTAGATTATCTATCTATCTATCTATCTATCTATCTATCTATCTATCTATCTATCTATCTATCTATCTATCTGTCTGTCTGTCTATCTGTCTGTCCACCTGTCTATCTTTCTCTGTCTATTATCTATCCATATATCCATCTATCTATCTATCTATCTATCTATCTATCTATCTATCTATCTATCTATCTATCTATCTATCTATCTATCTATCTATCTATCTGTCTACACACTAAAAACTTTCAGTATTGAGAAGAAACTTCAAAGAGATATACAATGAACAAATTAGGATATTTGCATTCTCCTCCCTTATTCAGTGTGACTGATTCCCTGAGTTAAGGGGTGAGATACTGCAGAGCAGAGGGTTACCAGCTGTCCCCCACAAAAACACTGTATTATCGGTCTGTGACTGACCACAATGCTAGGTAGGGTCACATAATACCCCCTAAAAGCTCGACTTTAGGTGCTATTCTTTATCCCACTATGCATATTTTTTTACAACCAGGCAGTCATTTTATCTTTGGCTGCAAGTCACATACAAATAAATCACTTTACCTCTTTGTCTGACAGCGGTAGTGCTCGTGTGCAATGGTAAATTCCACCAGGGAAATTCGCCCCGCCAGAGGCGAGCTGCGGCGGACAGGGGTGCGTATATAGGCCTCTGTCTACCTCAGCTTGATAAATCTAGCCCTAAGGGCTAGATTTATTAAAGCTGAGGCGGACAGGGGCGCGTATAAGCGCCCCTGTACACCTCAGCTCGCCTGTGGCGGGGCGAAATTACCCACAGGTATTCACCATTGCACACGAGCACAATTTTGCGCTCGCGTGCAATCCCGCCCCCTGCCCACGCACAGCCAATCACGCGCGGGCAGGAGCTGTCAATCTCCTCGGTCTGACTAGACCGAGGAGATTGAATTTCGCCACCTTAGAGGTGGCGAAGAGGTTAGGGAAGCGGCGGTCTGGTGACCGCTGCTTGATAAATGACGGCGAGCAAGTTCTTGTGAGAACTTGCAGCCGTAGGGTTTTAATAAATCTAGCCCTTAGTGTAAAGATTTTACTGGACAGCCTGCTATAGTACTGGACTGTCCGGCTGAATACGGGACACCTGGCAACCTTGCACATAGGAGAGTGTCATTATCTGACAGAGCACACCCCAGTGCTGATACAGACTATATGAATATACAATGGACATTCCTAACATGTGAGGTGCTGACTGTATATAAGGGGTCTGTGTGTGGTCCGGTGTGCTGCCTGACAAGGGAAATGCCCTCTGACCCCAGACAAGCATCAGCTATATAGAATGCCAGTGCTGTGTCTATTTATGTGTCTGACTCTGCTTGTGAAGTTACTGGAGAATGAGGATGATCTATGAATCCTTTATATCTTACTTCCCCCATACCTTAGCTTGTCTGTCAACCCCCCCCCCCTTTATATCATTTGTCTCTTTCATTCCTGGTATCCCTGTCTCACCTTATGAAGTCCACCTGTGCACACTACCGGGATTTCTTGACTCTTCATCTGAATCTTTTCCATCTTACAATTTAACTCTCTTTATGCTCCTATCCTCCCATCTCAATTAAAGGGACATTTGAAGGGAGGCTCAAGTCAAAATTAATCTTTCATGATTCAGATAGAGCAGGTAATTTTAAACAACTTTCCAATTTACTTCCATTAACAAAATGTGCACAGTCTTTTTATATTTACACTTTTTGAGTCACCAGCTCCTACTGAGCATGTGCAAGAATTCCCAGCAAATACTTATATGCATTTGTGATTGGCTGATGGCTGTCACATGGTACGTGTATGCATTTGTGATTGGCTAATGGCTGTCACATGATACAGGGGGAGTGGAAATAGACATAACTTTGAAATTTGTCAGAAAAAAAATCTACTACTCATTTGAAGTTCGGACTAAGTGTAATTGCATTGTCTTTTTATCTTGCATTTGTTGAGTATGCAAATCTACTGTGCCAAAAGGAAATGTTGGGATGTGTTAGATTATTTCACTAAATATTACACTATTGCCCACAAAGTGGTTAAAGTAATCTCAAGAGAGAATTACTGGGAGCTAGCTAAACACCTTTGTTAAGCCAATTAGCAGCAAGCTCGAAGCAGTGCCTTGCTTCTACCTAGGTATGCTTTTCAACAAAGGATACCAAAATAATTCAGTCAATTGACTGCCCTGGTGGAATTAGTGTATAAAGGGGCAGTCCTGCGAGTGGGGAGATGTCTCCTATATAAAGTAATAAAGCTCGCAGGAAAGGGACACTTTGCTCTGTAGAGCGAAGTTAGCAGTGTGCAGGGGGCGCACTTTAAAAATGAAATCCTGCAGCCAATATAAATCACATTACGCTGCTTTCTGCGTATAGCATCTTACATCTCCTATATTTTGTATGCACGTGTTTTTATCACGGTTATAGACACCGAGTATTTTGAGAAAAGCTGCCACCTTTTAGTGGCAAGAAAAAACTGTGGGATTTGTAGTGCGAAAATCTTTACAGAATTACGCTGGGATCAGAGAGACAATTTCATATTCACCCACGGAACGCCCATGGTCAGCCCATTTTACCAAAAAACAACAATTATGCTTTGTATTTTGTACTTTTAAGTAGGAATTGCTTGCTTTTTATGCACATCCAGTAAATTATAATTACACTGTGCATATTTAATACGATTAATTCCTCTGCACTTTACCTACTACATTTATGTTTTTCATGGAATACGATTTTTGGCGAATAATTTCTTTATGATTTTAAGCACCTTAAAGGGACACTAAACCCATACTTTTTATTTCATGATTCAGATAGAGCATGCAATTTTAAGCAACTTTCTAATTTACTCCTATTATCAAATTTTCTTAGTTCTTTTGCTATCTTTATTTGAAAAAGAAGGCATCTAAGCTAAGGAGCCAACCAATTTTTAGTTCAGACACTGGGCAGCACTTGCTTATTGGTGCTGTCCAATCAGCATGAACAACCCAGGTTGTGAACCAAAAATGGGCCGGCTTATAAACTTACATTCCTGCCTTTTCAAATAAAGATAGCAAAAAATAGAAAAATTGATAATAGGAGTAAATTAGAAAGTTGCTTAAAATTGCCTGCTCTATCTGAATCATGAAAGAAAAAAATTGGGTTCAGTGTCCCTTTAACAATACATTTCTCTCTGTCTCTCTCTCTCTCTCTCTCCCTCCCTCTCCGTCTCTCTCTCTTTCTCTGTGTCTCTGTGTCTCTGTCTCTCTCTCTCTCTTTCTCTCTGTCTCTCTCTCTCTCTCTCTCTCTCTCTCTTTATCTCTCTGTTTTTCTCCCTCTCTCCCTCTCCTCTCTCCCTCCCTCTCGCTCTCTCTCTCTCTTTTCTCTCTATCTCATTACTTCTCTCTCTCTCCCTCCCTCTCCGTCTCTCTCTCTTTCTCTGTGTCTCTGTCTCTCTCTGTCTCTCTCTCTCTGTCTCTCTCTCTGTCACTCTCTCTCTCTCTTTATCTCTCTGCTTTTCTCCCTCTGTCCCTCTCCTCTCCCCCCCCTCTCGCTCTCTCTCTCTATTTTCTCTCTATCTCATTACTTCTCGCTCTCTCTCTGTGTTTCTTTTCTTCTCTCTCTCTGTCCCCCCCCTCGCCTCCTCCTCTCTGTCTCTCAGTCCCACTTGGATTGAGGTATGTGAAGGGTAATGAGTTTTTCCTCCCTGGCTTCTGGTTGCAAACCCTGCTGTAGACTGAATAAGACTCCTGTTACCGGCAGTCTGCGTTTCACATCAGTCCCTTTCATTAGTCTCCACTCCCTCACCCTGTCTGTCTCTTCAATCTTCTTTATTTATTTAACTTTCCTTTTGCTAAATACAAGCGTGATTCACAGTGCAACTTCTCTATTAAACACAGCTGAGAGATAACTTACTGCAACCTGTATATAACACAGGAGATATCTCAGTTACTGCATCTCTCTATATAACCCAAGTGTAAGATAGCTCAGTTTCTGTATCTCTATATCACACAGGTGTGAGATAGCTCAGACACTGCATCTCTTTATATAACACAGATGAGAGATAGCTCAGTTACTGCATCTCTGTATATAACACAGGTGTGAGATAGCTCAGTTATTGTATCTCTCTATATAACACAGGTGTGAGATATCTCAGTTACTGCATCTCTCTATATGACACGTGTGAGATAGCTCAGTTACTGCATCTCTCTATATAACACAGGATATATCTCAGTTACTGCATCTCTATATAACACAGGTGTGAGATAGCTCAGTTACTGCATCTCTATATATAACACAGGTGTGAGATAGCTCAGACACTGCATCTCTTTATATAACACAGATGAGAGATAGCTCAGTTACTGCATCTCTGTATATAACACAGGTGTGAGATAGCTCAGTTATTGCATCTCTCTATATAACACAGGTGTGAGATATCTCAGTTACTGCATCTCTCTATATAACACGTGTGAGATAGCTCAGTTACTGTATCTCTCTGTATAACACAGGTGTGAGATAGCTCAGTTACTGCATCTCTCTATATAACACAGGTGTGAGATAGCTCAGTTACTGCATCTCTCTATATAACACATGTGTGAGATAGCTCAGTTACTGCATCTCTTTATATAACACAGATGAGAGATAGCTCAGTTACTGCATCTCTGTATATAACACAGGTGTGAGATAGCTCAGTTACTGCATCTCTCTATATAACACAGGCGTGAGATAGCTCAGTTACTGCATCTCTCTATATAACACAGGTGTGAGATAGCTTAGTTACTGCATCTCTATATAACACAGGCGTGAGATAGCTCAGTTACTGCATCTCTCTATATAACACAGGTGTGAGATATCTCAGTTACTGCATCTCTATATAACACAGGTGTGAGATAGCTCAGTTACTGCATCTCTCTATATAACACAGGTGTGAGATAGCTCAGTTACTGCATCTCTCTATATAACACAGGTGTGAGATAGCTCATTTACTGCATCTCTATATAACACAGGTGTGAGATAGCTCAGTTACTGCATCTCTATATAACACAGGTGTGAGATAGCTCAGTTACTGCATCTCTATATAACACAGGTGTGAGATAGCTCAGTTACTGCATCTCTATATAACACAGGTGTGAGATAGCTCAGTTACTGCATCTCTATATAACACAGGTGTGAGATAGCTTAGTTACTGCATCTCTATATAACACAGGTGTGAGATAGCTCAGTTACTGCATCTCTCTATATAACACAGGCGTGAGATAGCTCAGTTACTGCATCTCTCTATATAAAACAGGTGTGACATAGCTCAGTTACTGCATCTCTCTATATAAAACAGGTGTGACATAGCTCAGTTACTGCATCTCTCTATATCAGTGGTTCTCAACCTAAGTGACCTCAAGGCCCGGTAAGTTTTAGCCGGACCGGTCCAGGGCCCGGTAAGCATCGGGAGTGGGGTGCAGTAGGTTTGGAAGAAATATATATATATATATATACATATACACAGTCTCTTTCTATCCTCCCCTATCTCTCCCCCCCTCTCTCTCTTTCTCTCTCCTCCCCTCTCTTTCTCTCTCTCCTCCTCTCTCTCTCTTTTTCTCTCTCTCCTTCTCTTTCTCTCTCTCTCTCTGTCTCTATCTCCTCCCTCTCTCCCTCTCTCTCTCTCTCCTCCCTCTCTTTCTCTCTCTCTCCTCCCTCTCTCTCCCCTCCCTCTCTTTCTTTCTCTCTCTCACTCTCTCTCTCTCTCTCTCTCTCTCCTCCCTCACCCACTGAATTATAAAATTAACCCACTATAAACCATTTATATATATTATATATGGATCCCACACCACTATATTATCATATATTATATATATATATATATATATATATATATATATTTATATATATATATATATATATATAACAGTGGGTTAATTATATGATAATTCATTGGTGTCAGTGGGATCCATATATATATATACACAGTTTACAAATACACATTGGTGTCAGTGGCCGTAATTATGTAATTGGTGTCAGTGGGCTTACTTACCTGTGAGCCGATGCTTCACCTCTGCATGCCGCCAGCCGCTTCTACCCGGTCACTCACAGTGCACCCGCCCGCTGCTACATGCTCACAGTGACACAGTCACTGTGGGCGCAGTGGCACTCTGACAGGCTCGTCCAAAATTTAGGAGATGTGTAAAGGCGGGCTTGTCAGAGCGAGTGTCTGGAGGCAATGTCGGGTCGCGGCCCACCAGCAGGGCCGTCGCGGCCCGGTAGTGGGCCGCGGCCCGGCTGTTGAGAAATACGGCTCTATATAACACAGGTGTGAGATAGCTCAGTTACTGCATCTCTATATAACACAGGTGTGAGATAGCTCAGTTACTGCATCTCTATATAACACAGGTGTGAGATAGCTCAGTTACTGCATCTCTATATAACACAGGTGTGAGATAGCTCAGTTACTGCATCTCTCTATATAACACAGGTGTGAGATAGCTCAGTTACTGCATCTCTCTATATAACACAGGTGTGAGATAGCTCAGTTACTGCATCTCTCTATATAACACAGGTGTGAGATAGCTCAGTTACTGCATCACTCTATATAACACAGGTGTGAGATAGCTCAGTTACTGCATCTCTATATAACACAGGTGTGAGATAGCTCAGTTACTCCATCTCTCTATATAACACAGGTGTGAGATAGCTCAGTTACTGCATCTCTGTATAACACAGGTGTGAGATAGCTCAGTTACTGCTTCTCTGTATAACACAGGTGTGAAATAGCTGAGTTACTGCATCTCTGTATAACACAGGTGTGAGATAGCTCAGTTACTGCATCTCTATATAACATAGGTGTGAGATAGCTCTGTTACTGCATCTCTCTATATAACACAGGTGTGAGATAGCTCAGTTACTGCATCTCTATATAACACAGGTGTGAGATAGCTCAGTTACTGCATCTCTATATAACACAGGTGTGAGATAGCTCAGTTACTGCATCTTTATATAACACAGGTGTGAGATAGCTCAGTTACTGCATCTCTGTATAACACAGGTGTGAGATAGCTCAGTTACTGCATCTCTCTATATAACACAGGTGTGAGATAGCTCAGTTACTGCATCTCTCTATTTAACACAGGTGTGAGATAGCTCAGTTACTGCATCTCTCTATAAAACACATGTGTGAGATAGCTCAGTTACTGCATCTCTCTATATAACACATGTGTGAGATTGCTCAGTTACTGTATCTCTCTATATAACACATGTGTGAGATAGCTCAGTTACTGCATCTCTCTAAATAACACATGTGTGAGATAGCTCAGTTACTGCATCTCTCTATATAACACATGTGTGAGATAGCCCAGTTACTGCATCTCTCTATATAACACAGGTGTGAGATAGCTCAGTTACTGCATCTCTCTATATAACACAGGTGTGAGATAGCTCAGTTACTGCATCTCTCTATATAACACATGTGTGAGATAGCTGAGTTACTGCATCTCTATATAACACAGGTGTGAGATAGCTCAGTTACTGCATCTCTCTATATAACACAGGTGTGAGATAGCTCAGTTACTGCATCACTCTATATAACACAGGTGTGAGATAGCTCAGTTACTGCATCTCTAAATAACACAGGTGTGAGATAGCTCAGTTACTGCATCTCTGTATAACACAGGTGTGAGATAGCTCAGTTACTGCTTCTCTGTATAACACAGGTGTGAAATAGCTGAGTTACTGCATCTCTATATAACATAGGTGTGAGATAGCTCTGTTACTGCATCTCTCTATATAACACAGGTGTGAGATAGCTCAGTTACTGCATCTCTATATAACACAGGTGTGAGATAGCTCAGTTACTGCATCTCTATATAACACAGGTGTGAGATAGCTCAGTTACTGCATCTTTATATAACACAGGTGTGAGATAGCTCAGTTACTGCATCTCTGTATAACACAGGTGTGAGATAGCTCAGTTACTGCATCTCTCTATATAACACAGGTGTGAGATAGCGCAGTTACTGCATCTCTCTATTTAACACATGTGTGAGATAGCTCTGTTACTGCATCTCTCTATATAACACGTGCGAGATAGATCAGTTACTGCATCTCTCTATATAACACAGGTGTGAGATAGCTCAGTTACTGCATCTCTCTATATAACACATGTGTGAGATTGCTCAGTTACTGCATCTCTCTATATAACACATGTGTGAGATAGCTCAGTTACTGCATCTGTCTATATAACACATGTGTGAGATAGCTCAGTTACTGCATCTCTCTATATAACACAGGTGTGAGATAGCTCAGTTACTGCATCTCTCTATATAACACATGTGTGAGATTGCTCAGTTACTGCATCTCTCTATATAACACATGTGTGAGATAGCTCAGTTACTGCATCTCTCTAAATAACACATGTGTGAGATAGCTCAGTTACTGCATCTCTCTATATAACACATGTGTGAGATAGCCCAGTTACTGCATCTCTCTATATAACACAGGTGTGAGATAGCTTAGTTACTGCATCTCTCTATATAACACAGGTGTGAGATAGCTCAGTTACTGCATCTCTCTATATAACACAGGTGTGAGATAGCTCAGTTACTGCATCTCTATATAACACAGGTGTGAGATAGCTCAGTTACTGCATCTCTCTATTTAACACATGTGTGAGATAGCTGAGTTACTGCATCTCTATATAACACAGGTGTGAGATAGCTCAGTTACTGCATCTCTCTATATAACACAGATGTGAGATAGCTCAGTTACTGCATCTCTCTGTATAACACAGGTGTGAGATAACTCAGTTACTGCATCTCTCTATATAACACAGGTGTGAGATAGCTCAGTTACTGCATCTCTCTATTTAACACATGTGTGAGATAGCTCAGTTACTGCATCTCTATATAACACAGGTGTGAGATAGCTCAGTTACTGCATCTCTCTATATAACACATGTGTGAGATAGCTCAGTTACTGCATCTCTCTATATAACACATGTGTGAGATTGCTCAGTTACTGCATCTCTCTATATAACACATGTGTGAGATAGCTCAGTTACTGCATCTCTCTATATAACACATGTGTGAGATAGCTCAGTTACTGCATCTCTCTATATAACACATGTGTGAGATATCTCAGTTACTGCATCTCTCTATATAACACCGGTGTGAGATAGCTCAGTTACTGCATCTCTCTATATAACACAGGTGTGAGATAGCTCAGTTACTGCATCTCTCTATATAACACAGGTGTGAGATAGCTCAGTTACTGCATCTCTATATAACACATGTGTGAGATAGCTGAGTTACTGCGTCTCTATATATAACACAGGTGTGAGATAGCTCAGTTACTGCATCTCTCTATATAACACAGGTGTGAGATAGCTCAGCTACTGCATCTCTCTATATAGAACAGGTGTGAGATAGCTCAGTTACTGCATCCCTATATATAACACAGGTGTGAGATAGCTCAGTTACTGCTTCTCTCTATATAACACAGGTGTGAGATAGCTCAGTTACTGCATCTCTCTATATAACACAGGTGTGAGATAGCTCAGTTACTGCATCTCTCTATATAACACAGGTGTGAGATAGCTCAGTTACTGCATCTCTCTGTATAACACAGGTGTGAGATAACTCAGTTACTGCATCTCTCTATATAACACAGTCTGAGATTGCTCAGTTACTGCATCTCTGTATAACACAGGTGTGAGATAGCTCAGTTACTGCATCTCTATATAACACATTTTGTGAGATAGCTGAGTTACTGCATCTCTATATAACACAGGTGTGAGATAGCTCAGTTACTGCATCTCTATATAACACAGGTGTGAGATAGCTCAGTTACTGCATCTCTATATAACACAGGTGTGAGATAGCTCAGTTACTGCATCTCTCTATATAACAGGTGTGAGATAGCTCAGTTACTGCATCTCTCTGTATAACACAGGTGTGAGATAGCTCAGTTACTGCATCTCTATATAACACAGGCGTGAGATAGCTCAGTTACTGCATCTCTATATAACACAGGTGTGAGATAGCTCAGTTACTGTATCTCTCTATATAACACAGGTGTGAGATAGCTCAGTTACTGCATCTCTGTATAACACATGTGTGAGATAGCTCAGTTACTGCATCTCTATATAACACAGTGTGAGATTGCTCAGTTACTGTATCTCTCTATATAACACAGGTGTGAGATAGCTCAGTTACTGCATCTCTCTATATAACACAGGTGTGAGATAGCTCAGTTACTGCATCTCTCTATATAATACATGTGTGAGATAGCTCAATTACTGCATCTCTCTATATAACCTAGGTGTGAGATAGCTCAGTTACTGCATCTCTCTATATAACACAGGTGTGAGATAGCTCAGTTACTGCATCTCTATATAACACAGGTGTGAGATAGCTCAGTTACTGCATCTCTCTATATAACACAGGTGTGAGATAGCTCAATTACTGCATCTCTATATAACACAGGTGTGAGATAGCTCAGTTACTGCATAACACAGGTGTGAGATAGCTCAGTTACTGCATCTCTCTATATAACATTGGTGTGAGATAGCTCAGAAACTGCATCTCCCATAGGTGTGAGATAGCTCAGTTACTGCATCTCTCTATATAACACAGGTGTGAGATAGCTCAGTTACTGCATCTCTATATAACACAGATGTGAGATAGCTCAATTATTGCATCTCTATATAACACAGGTGTGAGATAGCTCAGTTACTGCATAACACAGGTGTGAGATAGCTCAGTTACTGCATCTCTATATATAACATAGGTGTGAGATAGCTCAGTTACTGCATCTCTATATAACACATGTGTGAGATAGCTCAGTTACTGCATCTCTCTATATAACACAGGTGTGAGATAGCTCAGTTACTGCATCTCTATATAACACGTGTGAGATAGATCAGTTACTGCATCTCTCTATATAACACAGGTGTGAGATAGCTCAGTTATCTCATCTCTCTCTATAACACAGGTGTGAGATAGCTCAGTTACTGCATCTTTATATAACACAGTGTGAGATAGCTCAGTTACTGCATCTCTCTGTATAACACAGGTGTGAGATAGCTCAGTTACTGCATCTCTCTGTATAACACAGTGTGAGATAGCTCAGTTACTGCATCTCTCTGTATAACACAGGTGTGAGATAGCTCAGTTACTGCATCTCTGTATATAACACAGGTGTGAGATAGCTCAGATACTGCATCTCTATATAACACAGGTGTGAGATAGCTCAGTTACTGCATCTCTATATAACACAGTGTGAGATAGCTCAGTTACTGCATCTCTATATAACACATGTGTGAGATAGCTCAGTTACTGCGTCTCTCTATATGACACAGATGTGAGATAGCTCAGTTAATGCATCTCTCTATATAACACAGGTGTGAGATAGCTCAGTTACTGCATCTCTCTATATAACACAGGTGGGTGATAGCTGAGTTACTGCATCTCTATATAACACGTGTGAGATAGCTCAGTTACTGCATCTCTATATAACACAGGTGTGAAATAGCTCAGTTACTGCATCTCTATATAACACATGTGTGAGATAGCTGAGTTACTGTATCTCTATATAACACAGGTGGGAGATAGCTGAGTTACTGCATCTCTCTATATAACACAGTGTGAGATAGCTCAGTTACTGCATCTCTCTATATAACACAGGTGTGAGATATCTCAGTTACTGCATCTCTCCATATAACATAGGTGTGAGATAGCTCAGTTACTCCATCTCTCTATATAACACAGGTGTGAGATAGCTCAGTTACTGCATCTCTCTATATAACACAGGTGTGAGATAGCTCAGTTACTGCATCTCTCTGTATAACACAGACTATATAGATAACTGATGTAGTTCTTAGAGATTTTCTGTATTTCTGCCTAATTGTACTGTAAATTAAAATTTATACTAAAAGTAGAATACATAGAGGACTTTGATGTGTTTTGTTTTAAAAATCTTCTGCATTCAGATAAATATGTTTGTATCTAATTTTCACAGGAGTAAAAACTTATACAATGAAACATTTGGTTAAATTAATAAAAACATAATTTTTTTCCAAAATGACATAGAAACACTTTTTATGTTTTTTTTGTAACAAATTGTTATTGTCTCAAGTCCCTAGAGTGAGAAAAAAGTCGATGACCATTTGAAAATTCTGCAAATTTCCTAAACCACCTATATGGTTTGCAGAATTGCAGCATTTTCAAGAATTTGCTTTATGGCCTTTCTAGGAATCATACAACAGTAGCATCTCTAGAAATCAAATATTGGGGGGGGGGGGGCACACAATCAAACATAGAGAGGTCACTGCCAAAGATCTACTATAGATATAAGGTACATTCCTGAAACCTCACCATTCCTAGGGCTATGATAGGAGGGGCGGAGCCACAGTTGTGTTGAGGGTGGGGTTAGGCATGCCCTGGATGGAGATCGACATTCGATTGGTGCTGCCAGGTGGATTCTGGGTGTGTCCATGTTGGAGAACTGGGAAAGCACTATACTTGGAGGGATGATCAATATGCTGGGGTGGGCTAGCCCCCCCCTGGCTGCCCCTGGAGACACCTATAGTACCAATTTTTTTTTTCTACACAAATGCAGGGTGTTTAATGTCCCTTTAACTAAATAAGTATGTACTGATTATTAATTGTATTGTAAAGTGTAACAAAATGGTTACTGTTATATGGCACCTTCTTTGTGGACTCAAAAAATTGTCTTTATGCTTGTGATGTCTGTCAACCAATAAGGCAGTGTGAGATTGATGACCAAATGGTCCTTAAAGGGATAATGTACCCTACATTTTTCTCCCCTTTTATTTGTTCTTAAAGTAACAGTCTAGTCAAAATTATACTGTCATGATTCACATAGAGTATGCAATTTCAAGCAACTTTCTAATTTACTCCTATTATCTTTTTTTCTTTGTTTTCTTTGTAATCTTTATTTGAATATAAGCTTAGGAGTCTGACCATTTTGGCTCAGCACCTGGGAAGCACTTGCTGATTGATGGCTACATTTAGACACCAATAACAAAGTGCTACCCAGGTGCTGAACTAAAAATGGGCCGGCTGCTAATAAAGATAGCAAGAGAACGAGGAAAAATTGATAATAGGAGTAAATTAGAAAGTTGCTTAAAAATTGCTGCTATATCGGAATCATGAAAGTTTCATTTTGACTAGATTATTCCTTTAATGATTATGACACTTAGGGAAGTCTCCCTAAGTGTGATGCGGGAATCCAGACGTGGACCCATTGCTCAGTGTGCCTAGAGGGATATGGCTGCACCTCACTGACGAGGCCCACAATAGGCCGAAACGTACGTCTGGGGTTTTGCTGTTTCTCTCATTCAGAGAGGGATTGCCTGGTATTTCGGGGCTGGACTGCACTGTTAAGTCAGGATCAGACTGATATACTTCAGGAAAGTTTTTCTCTGTGAAAGGCACATATTGAGCAAAAAGAGGCTGCTTCTAGGGTGGTAACTAGCCGTAGAACAAGCTATTATGCTATTGTTCGTTTCCAGGTTGAGCGCTTCTCTCTTTTTATTTATGCAAATTATTCCTTTAATGATCTCTATTACCTGCTGGAATGTATATTAAATTGTTTATAAATAGATCCTTTTACTTTATTTTGCCATTAAAAATAGATGATTTAGCCTGTGGTATCCCTACCTGTACTGAAATTTTCTATACTTAAGTATATATTATTTAAATTCATTTTAAAGAACCTTTTGTGCCATTATAGAAAGTATGGAGTTGCCTACCAATATAACTGTTGCCTTGTTAATGCTATTAGGTAATATTGGTGGCTCAACTCAGGTTCCCTTCACATGCAGTCGCAGAGACTCAATATTACTACCACACGTACATCTAAAACTTAAAGTAAAAAGCTTCAGCACTCTTGCAATATGTTAAGTAAAAGAAAAAAAAATGGAAGTCAGTGTAGCATCTGCTATTGCAATCTGGGTCTAGGACAGTTTTGGAATATTTGCACTGTAAGCAGAATAAATCCATTGCCATTGTACAAAAATAGACGCATTTCACATTCAATAAAACATCAAAAGAAACAACCTTTAAAAAAATGAGACTAGATGACTACATTTGCCCTTGTATAGTAATTATATAGGGTGCTAAAGGTATATACAGTGCTCTAGGTTACTAGCACATATCTGTGTATGCTGAAGGGTGTATACCAGGCTCATTAGATGGATATAGCAGAAGCTGTTGGCATTTTAGCTGTGAAATACTTGCAGGGGCCAGTTTCCATTCTCTCAGTCTCAGAGCTTCCAGGCACCTGCACATCGTTGCAGAGCTCTGCTTGGCTTGGAATTGCAGTGTGCGTCTCTATTAGTCATTGTAAAAAGCTCTGCAAGTCTGCTGTATAAATGAATATTGCGGTATAGGAAGACATCATACATATCTGCTACTCTCAGAGAATATAACTAACGATATATACCATGCTACTTCACCTGACAATATCTAAACTCACACAATCCCTTAAAGGGATATAATAATTCATTAGAGCATGTAATTTTAGCATTAGCGATACCCCAGCTATATGTGTTCAGCCCTCGCAAATTGGTTAAACACATAAAGTACAGCCTTGGAGCTGTGGAGCAATGCTGGTCCAGAGTGGAAAGTGCCAGTCACCCAGCTTTGTTGCGGTACTACCAATGCTGATTGGGTCAGCGTAATTGTCTCCTCAGGACCAGCAGTTCTCTGTGGCTCCTCAGCAGTATTTTAACTATGTGTTTAACTCTCTCAAATAAGCTGAGTACACTGTCTCTTTAAAGAAGCATTATCATATACAAATAACACGTTATTTTGTTATTGTTAAACATAACATTTTATTTTACTGTGTGTTTAACCCTCTTAAAGGGGTTTAATACAGATGAGGGTACAAGTTTGTATACTTCGGTATTAATTGCTCATTGGTTGATGAGGGAGGTCTCCTACCAGAAAGTTTCAGCTTAGTTATATATATTTAATCCAGATATTAGTGTGTTTCACTTTCACAAGAATAAATGGTGCTCTAAAAAGAGTCGAATGACACAAGCTGCCGCCTTCTTGCGCATTCGGAACATTCGCCTTATTATTAGTTGTGGGCACAACATGCAATATGAGGCTGGTTTGGAAAATGTGATGACTTTTAAAGCACCCCAAAAAATGTTAAAGGGACATGAAACCCAATTTTTTTCTTTCATGATTCATATAGAGCATGCAATTTTAAACAACTTTCTAATTTACTTCTAATATCAAATTTTCTTTGATCTCTCTGTATCTTTTGTTGAAAAGCAGATACATAAGATCAGGAGCGGGTACGTATCTGGAGCATAACTTGGGAACAAAGCAAATTTCATACTAGAAGTAAATTGGAAAGTAGTTTTTTTTTCATTGTTCGCTCTGTTTGAATTACTAAAGAAACATTTGGGGTTTATATCCTTTTAATTATATAAGCAAGAATGTTTTCTTGATAAAACTGCAAATGATATATCCTGGAACAAGATTTTTAAGGGATAGGCAAATTTCTTCATAACTGAATTTAAAAATTTAACTTAATGTCCCAAATACCTTTGTTTCTCACCCTCAAATTTCTTTATAGAATGTATAGGGTAATATTTCTCTAGAAAAAAATTGCAGCTACTTCAAATATATCTTAAACTGAAATACCTTTTGCTTTTGTGTAAAAATTATGCTTGTACCACACTCCCTAAAAAAGCCAAAAAGTGAATTCTCTAACCTGCAAATGATGCAAATGATACAGCTGGTTTAGGCAATTTTCAGCCTTTGAGAACGTGCTTTTTGGCCTCTCTAGGGATTGTGGGAGTAAGCACAATTTCTACACAAAAAACAAGAGGTCTTTATAATGTCCCTTAAAATCCTTGTTACAGAAAATAAATTGTCTATGATCCCTGATGCAACTGTAAGAAAGAAAAATCTGCATGATGTATACCTATGTTTTTTTTCTTTAAAAATATCTGCTCTTAAATCTGCATGATTTAAACTCCTCCCCCTCACAGAAACAGCCAATGAGCATCATCATCAATTGTTAGGTCACATGTTGCTTTGCAGTGATCTTGCATGATTTCACCATATTCTTGCAAGATTCCATAGTAAACTCTCTTAAAGGGATACCGAACCCAAATTTTTTTCTTTCATGATTCGGATAGAGCATGCAATTTTAAGCAACTTTCTAATTTACTTCTGTTATCAATTTTTCTTTGTTCTCTTGATATCTTTATTTGAAAAAGAAGGCATCTAAGCTAAGGAGCCAGCAAATTTGTGGTTCAGAACCATGGACAGCAATTGTTTATTGGTGCTGTCCAATCAGCAAGGACAACCCAGGTTGTTCACCAAAAATGGGCCGGCATCTAAACTTAAATTCTTGCTTTTCAAATAAACATACCAAGAGAATGAAGAAAATTTGATAATAGGAGTACATTAGAAAGTTGCTTAAAATTGCATGCTCTATCTGAATCACAAAAGAAAAAATTTGGGTACATTGTCCCTTTAAACTGAGTGGTAAATGTGAGTTAGAGGCTGTTTCTGGCCATACCAGATTCACACTCCCTTCTTAGTCTCACGACAAGTATTCTAATTGGATGAATAAAGTCTCTACAATGGGATGTGCTTTCTGGGAAATTTTCAAGTAAGATGTCTTTATTTTTACATAGAAATGCTCATATGTATTTTCTAGTCAGTTATTTTTACATATATGCAGCATCACATTCAGTGTGTCCCTTTTGTTCTAAACATGGTCTCATATGTCTTTGTGAATTATTATGACCAAATTACTAAAATAATTGTAACTTTATTATGTGTCAGCATAACTTTAGGCTGTAGTTACTACACATGGGGTCCTTGTAAGTTAAAGATTGTTGTAACATTTTAGGAATTGTTCTCTTATATGTAATCTCTATAAATGCTCTGAATATTGTATATATTAAAATATAGGTTTACAACCATAAATGCTTCTTGTACACCATACTTTTATGCAAACAAAAAGGGAAATGTAGACAAATCCCTTTCACTGAAGGCTGTGAGCTAAGGACATGTAAGGGATGGAATATGGTTTCATTACTGGTAGCAAGGGCAATGATCAGTATGTGAGTTAGATATATATATACAGTGGTGTTGCCAGGGGGTCCAGGGGGGGCATTATACCCCCAGAATATTGGGTGCTCCCCATGTGCCCCCTAACTATGATTGACTCTTGTTTTCCCATCATACTCTGTTCAAGCTCCCCCCACTCTTTACCAGCCCACCCACAACCCGTCTATGGACTGACCAGCCCTACCCCTCACACCACAGCCCCACCAAGAAGTGCCTCCCTTATATTTTATGAAGACTCCACTGGATCTATAATAGACAAGTCTACCTATTATCTATCTATCTATCTATCTATCTATCTATCTGTCATCTATCTATCTGTCTATCTATCATCTATCTTATTATCTATCTATCTATCTATCTTTCATCTATATTATCATCTATCTATCTATCTATCTATCTATCATCTATCTATCTATCAATCATCTATCTTATCATCTGTCTATCTAACTATCTATCTATCATCTATCGTATCATCTATCTATATGCCTTATATAGATCTTTAATGTTATCACTGAACATTAAGTTGGGTAACAAATTACTAGCCATGGAAAAAAAATTACAAGTCATATAATTCTCTCCAGTTAACTAAATAATGAAATTTCCACCACAGATCATGGCTATTTCTGCTCCCTGTATCTCTATACCAATGTAACGCATACTTTTCTCTGTAGCTGATCCCGTTGATGTATTAAAGGGTCTGCAGCTCCATAGGCAGCCTGAAGGCGTGAAGAAGATTCCAGGTTTTTGTCAAGCCAGACGTTCTAGTACTGGTGGAGATGTCGCCTACAGAATATCAAAGCTGGCTCAGATTAGTGCTCCCACACGGCAGCTATTCCCAGGTATGTGCAAAGGTCTACACAATCAAGAGGACCAAAAAGAATTAAAATCTAAGTTGACGGCTATTATTATTATTTTTGTTTTACCATTTAGGAAAATTCCCTGAGAACTTCTCTATTATGGCACTGGTACGGGCAAAGAGTGGATTACAGGCCTTCCTCTTGTCCATCTACAACTCTCAGGGTATCCAACAGTTGGGCGTAGAGCTAGGACGTTCTCCTGTCTTTCTGTACGAGGATCAGACTGGAAAGCCAGCCCCTGAGGATTATCCAATATTCAGCGGGGTCAACTTGGCAGATGGAAAGTCAGTACACATAAGCTTTCAAAATATTTTAACGATAACTCTATGTCTTTTTTATATTTTGTGTGTAGGTTGTAATGAATTAAATGGCCAACTAAAAAGTTCTTCATCAAGGTCTAAGCTTTTTTAAAAAGAAACCTTTGGGGTTTAAAACTTTATTTTATCTATGAGGATTCTTTCAGTTGATCTTTTGAAACATATAAGAAAATAATGACCAGCTTCCATTTTCAAGGTCCAAAATGTCAGTGGTTTCTTCTACATTGCGTGTATTTAAAGGTTGGAAGTTTTTTCTTACATGAAAATATTTCGTTTGCCCTATATATATTTTGTAATTTTGTTTAAACTCTGTGTTTTGTGTATCTCTAATTTTCCACATTTTTATTAATTTTCTATTTTTTCTATTCCTATGTGCTTTCACTCTACTTAGTAATACAGTAACACAGAATTATTTCACTTATGCTTCTTTTTTCATCTTCTCTTCACCCTCAACTCCTCTGTCAATAGATGGCATCGCATTGCCTTGAGTGTGCAGAAGACTTCTGTCACCTTGATTCTGGACTGTAATAAGAAGATTACAAAGCCACTTCCCCGTGATAAAAAACCCATCGTTGATACTAAAGGGATCACAGTATTTGGAACTCGGATTTTGGATGAGGAATCATTTGAGGTATTGTAAATGTGCCTGTCATTTCACAATATTTCCACTAGAGGGAGTGACTATCATTAACAATTTTTACCACTAGAGGGCAATCATCAGCAAGAGGTACTGTTCTACATTAAATTGATTCAAAGTTCTAAAAATACCAGTGCACCAATTTGTAAAAAAGATTTCATGCTGTATACCAAATTGGTCAAACATGACAAGGTTTTCTATCCCATGACAATAAAATCCTCCCACAAATTTGCCACCTAGTTCCCGGACCTTATTTTTTTTAACACGTTACAACTTGGATGTTTCCTTTATGGGTAAACCATGCTCAGTTTTCAAAATTTTAGCATATGCCACAAATAAAGAAATGGAGTAATCGTCCAATTAGCTGTCTATATCATATTTTTCCCCCCATATAAAAAAAATATTTTTAATATGTTTAAGTGGGGGTCAGTTTTATATATAATAGATGTATTTGTAGTTTTATTTCTATTTAATAAGCTGGCTGTCACAGCAAAAAAGTAATGTACAATGAAAATGTGGAGGACAGGAAATAATATATATTATATATAAAAAAATCTGGTAAAAAAGTTAACAATGTTCATACTAATAATAAAGGTGATAATAGCCATAGTGATACAATTCTGTGTAACCATAAGATGATGGTTCTATGATTGACTAAGACAAATATAACAATGGTGGTACTTTAGTGTACATGCAGGAGGAGCTTGTGTGAGTATACACACCTCACATGGTTCTCCTATATCTCATTGGAACAGTTAGCCTCTCTGAATTGTATTTGTTTTCTATTGCTGCCCTTCACATTTTATATATCCTGGTGAGGCCACAATCTAATGTCATTAGCTCCCCCTGGTGGTACTATAAGGTAGTTTCTAATACTGCTTAGTGCTTGACCCTCGTACAAGAGAATATACAGGCGTACCTTGGAGATATTGTGGGTTCGGTTCCAAACCACCGTAATAAAGAGAATATTGCAATAAAGAGAGTCACGCAAATGTTTTGGTTTCCCAGTGCATATAAAAGTTATATTTACACTATACTGTAGTCTATTAAGTATGTAATAGCATATGTCTAAAAAGTAATGTACATACCTTATATATATAGTGGGAGGAAAATACATTAAAACTAAAACTTGCATGAAATTCCTGCTGCATAGTTTTATATTTACTACTCACTCACTGGCTAATATTGACAACTCACCCATCTATATTGGTGAATAATACCATGCCCCTTTGTGTGTATATGTGACTGTGTAGTCACCAGCTCGCTCCCAGTAGTGCATTGCAGCTCCTGATTCTTCCTAGGTATGCTTTTAAACAAAAGGATACCAAGAGAATAAAGTAATGTTTATAATAGAAGTAATTTATAAATTGTATGTTCTATCTGAATTTATAATTTTGATATTCATATCCGAAGTACCTTATACAACCACTAAGGGGCGCTGATACTGTATCAGTAACCTAATGATTGTTTATGGCTATAAATATGACCAACAATACTTATTTTTTCCTCTAGAGGGAGACTTTGTAACTTCTTATCCTCAAAACAATAAAAGTTGATTTTAATAATTTATGAACAGACAATAACACAATTATTACTTTATACATTTCCCTGAGGAAAAACTATTATTTTTATTTGCAAGCTAAATTCACTAAGAACTATAAATATCTTGTTATTTTAGCTTTTTCATGGCCACTTTTATTTAATTCAGGTTAATTAATGGGACAGTAAAGTCAAAATAATTTTTTCATGGGTCAGGTAGAGCAGTGTTTTTCAACCAGTGTGCCGTGGCACACTAGTGTGCCGTGAGAGATCCTCAGGTGTGCCACGGCAGACTGACAACAGTGTGACATTTTTTAAACTTTGCTTGTTTTTTACTCCCAGTGCAGGGGTAGTTTGTAGGAGGCATGGCATAACAGCACAATACATACAGTATGTGTGTGTTTGTGTGTATGTGTATATATATATATGCTGTATTAGGCTACAATGTGTGATTTTTTTAAAATTTTGGGATGGTGGTGTGCCACAGGATTTTTTAATGTAAAAAAGTGTGCCACGGCAAAAAAAAGGTTAAAAATCACTGAGGTAGAGCATGCAATGTTACAAAACTTTGCAAATATTTAAATTATCAAATTTTCTTTGTTCTCTTGGTATTCTTTGTTAAAGACTAAACCTAGATAGGCTGGAAAGAGCTTAGGAGCATGCACGTGTCTATAGCAGCCTATGGCAACATTTTTTTGTAACAATGTATAACATTGCTATAAACAATGCTGCAAACACTGCTGCCAGATGGTTAAATACACGTGCACGCTCCTGAATTTATGAAGGATTGCTCTTTAACAAAGGATACCAAAAGAGCAAACTCAATAATAGAAGTACATTGGAAAATTGTTTCCAATTTCATGCTCTATCCAATCAATTTGAGTTTAAGTTTGACATTACTGTCCCTTTAATGCAAAATAATAAATGTGTATAGTGAATTTTGTTTTAGCGGCAACCAAAATCTTAGAAATTGTCAAAGAAATGTCCCTGCTATCTAACTACATATTGCTATTGTATTTTTGTCCTTAGGGTGACATTCAGCAACTTCTCATCGCTTCTAATTCTCAAGCTGCCCATGATTATTGTGAATATTATAGCCCTGACTGTGACTATGGTCTACAAGCACAGGACCCAAATGCCAGACAAGACGTGAGTATGGTGACATAGGATGATATTGTCATTTGCACCTAACCTATTTATCTCAGGGGGCTCATAACTAATTGTTCTCTATTATGATTCAAAATATATTCGTTATTTGCAATGAGTTTATAATTATACTGCACTGAAACACAGTTTGCCAATATAATATACACAACACACTATAATTTAATTTATATGATATTGAAACATATTCCTGTGTCTTATAAATTACCAATACTGTTTAACAACCCATGACTATCAGTTAGTTCTTCATGACTGAACCAATCAGCAGTTCTCATTGTAGTTGTACAAGATCGTATTCTAGAGGTAAAGTTAGAAACAGGTCATAAAAACAGATTTCTCCATTAAAGGGGTATTAATGTGCATTAAGTGCACATAAATGGTTTACATCTTTCAATAGTAACATATTTACAATATACACTTATTGGCAAAAACGCTTCTAGTAAAATTTATCACTGTTTTAGTGTTAACATGTTTCTCTGCACGTGCATGTGAAGCATAGCTAGGTATTCTCAGTGCACCACCATTTTAAATACTACAGCTGCTCAGAATGCCAGTAGGGCTTATATCATGTCAGTAATTAACAAATTGATTAATTACCAGATGGTACAAGCACCTTAGGCTCTCTGATTAAGTGTTGTGTTTAAAATGCTGGTGCACGGTGCATACTTAAATACACTTTTGAAACAGCTATAGCTTTTACTAGAAAGATTTTTAATAATACATGTATATTACAAAAATGCTTTTATTCAAAACTGAAATACATCCATGTGGATTCCAATATTGGCTGGAATGTCCCTTTAAATTTTATGAAGATTTTCTGTTGCTACAAGGACCTGTTACTCACAGAAGTTGCCAACACTTCACAACAATATAGTAATTAGTTAATAGTTAATAATAAAGAAGAAATGTATAAAAACCCACTTCCTATTTTCATCTGCAAATTGCTAAGTTTACAGTTCACTTTGCTGAGATCAGGTGGGATTTCACTGGGATCTTGCAAGATTTCAGAGTAAACATTCTTAAAGGGACATGAAACCCACATTTTTTTCTTTTATGATTCAGATAATGTATATAATTTTAAACAACTTTCTAATTCACTTTTATTAGTTTTGATTCATTCTCATGGTACTGGGAGCTAGCTGAACACATCGGTAGACCAATGACAACAGACACCAATCAGTAGCTAGCTCTCAGCTCCTGAGCCTAACTTACTGTGCTTTTCAACAAAGGATAAGAAAATAACAAAGTAATTAGATAATATAAGTAAAATAAAAAGTTGTTAAAAATGATATGCTCTATATGAATCACAAAATAATAATTGGGGGGATCATGCCCCTTCAATGCCCCTTCAATAATGCCATATATGATCACTGTCACCTAATGGAATTAGTTTCTTTACTATTTTGAATAAAACTTAGAATCATGTTTTTAAGAATCATTACAGTTAAATTTGATTGATTTCTCTGTAGATATTATTTGTTTATCTTTGAATTACTGCAGTGAATCACTGATTGGTTCTGCAGGCTATGATTGGCTGCCTTAGCCACACCCTCCTATTCTTGGAATTGTAGAAGTTCCAAGATAAGTTGCTTTAATTTATACATTCAGTAAAAAAAGGTTTATGCTATTGTTAATACCCTCTGTCTTGTTAATGTCATATCATGCCATTTATTGTTTACTAACAGTGTATTATATATAATTACCCTCTCTTTCAAGAGAGTATTCAAGGTTTGATATTATCTGAAGTTTCTTGTATTTATCAAAATATATATTATCCCATATGTACTACACTATTTGTCCTAGTTGGTGTATATAGTTCATGATCCATTTAAATATTGTAAAACTGACCCTGTATAATAAAATTGCACACATTTATATAAGCCACTAATATATTACAAATTAACAATTTTGCCTTCCTGCTGGCTAAACTTAATACTCACCAACTTCCAAAACCTAATCCCCTCCCCGTTTTTTTTATTTTTTATTTATTGGTTTCCGGTACGTATATCATGTTAAGAGATTGCGTAAGATTTGCCCACAAGCGATCTTACAGAGGCAACTGAAAAATGGGAACTTTTGTTTTCTGACAAAAAAAGTTCATGAAAAAACAACAACATATCTTTATCTAATGTTACAAATTTATATATATATTTTTTGGGAGGACCAGTAAAATAATACAGATGTGTGCTGCATTGTCAGATCTTATTTCTGAAAGCTTTAGAGTATTATTTTTCTTTTATTCTAAAATTAAATTTAAAAAGAAATAAATGATAACATAGCTGTGATGGAATCCTAAATATTATTTTTAAATTGGACCACAATACCAGAGTCCTCCCTTCCTATCATTCTATCTAAACAGGCTGTACGCTTTACAATGAACATATCAAGTGAGCCATTCAAGCCACAGTATGTGCAAGCTCTGCCCATGACTAAACAAAGCAGTCTCAAACCACCCAAGCCCCACCCCTGCGGAAAATGAAATGTCACTTCCTTAGATAATGGTTATTAAGGTAAGCAGGTAATATTAAACAAATTGAAGCTATAGTAGAAAAGTGTTTGGTGTAGCAAGCATGATTTAACCAACAAAACCTGTAACCACTTCTTTGTGTAAGCCCTGACCCTTTTGAAAGATGGCACTGCCTATTCCCCACCCCTGCTTAAAAATAAGCCACACCCCTTTAAACTGTGGTCTGAAAAATTTGGAAAGACTGGTAATGTTCACTATCATGGTACACATCTGTAAATCTGGTCATCTGAAAAAAATATAGCTCTCTATAGCCCAATATGTATATGTAAATAGTGAGTTTTCACTAAAGCTAAATATTATATATTGTAAATTTCAATAATTAAAATAGAATATTAGAAAGCATCATAAGGAAATACAAGTTTCTCATAATTCATTGCCATCATTTAATTTATTTTCACAACAACCAATCTCTTAATGGCTCATTATAACAACGCTTTCTCCTCTACGCTTATTACCTTCTCCCCCTCCTGCCGCTTATAGTACGCAGAGGAAGATATGGAGTATTACGAATATCCATACTATTATGACAATAAAGAGGAAGGGACGCCTGCGCCACCTACTGTGAGCGCCCCTGAGGGAGGCGTGGCTGAGCAGGTAACCAATGGATGTGTCAGTCTGTCCATCCTGGGTGTCTTGTCTCACTTCCATCTCATTCCATCCGGCACTTGTGATTGTCTACTTGGTGAAGCCCAGCCAGGAAAAAGGGATTGTTGAGACCACAATGATATATGCCTTTTATATTTGGGGTTAAATATCCTAATATTTGAGAAAAAAATCCAATTCAAATTCTATTTTAAATTTTTGTGACCAATTTCTTTTAAGCCTTGGATTTTTGTTATTTCTGATCTATCTTTAGCTTTGTATTTTTGCTTATATATTGTGTTTCCTTATTTAAATTTTTTTTTCTTGCTTATTTTAACTCATGATTTCATTTTCAATACTAAGATAATTTATGAACAGTGTAAGTAAAACAGAACACATTATATTTACAAAAAAAGTTGTATTTTCTTCTCTATAGTTGATATTTTCTTTATATTTTTCACTGAGGTTTTAGTAGCATTGACAAATGATTTCTATATCCACAGTGATAACATAGAGACTTTAATTACATACAAACTATATACATTAATTTGAGAATTTTCTAATAGGACTATATTTTCTTTGTAAAGCGTAGTTATTGCAATGATTATAGGCAAGAAATCCCGTTTTCACCACTAGGGGGACAAGTTAGCCTATCTCACAATCATCCTACAATTGTGGGAGCTTAATTTCCTCTAGGACACTGCAACCAAGCACCATAATGACGGAATCATGTCCATATAGTTAAAAGCACAGCTCTAGACTATCCCCGACTCCACCCCTCAGACTGCAACACTCCACTGCTAGACTATCCAAGACTCCACCCCTCAGATTGCAACACTCCACTGCTAGACTATCCAAGACTCCACCCCTCAGACTGCAACACTCCACTGCTAGACTATCCCAGACTCCACCCCTCAGATTGCAACACTCCACTGCTAGGCTATCCCAGAAAACAACCCTCAGACTGTAACACTCCACTGCTAGACTATCCCAGACTCCACCCCTCAGATTGCAACACTCCACTGCTAGACTATCCCAGACTCCACCCCTCAGATTGCAACACTCCACTGCTAGACTATCCCAGACTCCACCCCTCAGATTGCAGCACTCAACTGCTAGACTATCCCAGACCCAGTCTTCACCCCTCAGATTGCAACACTCCACTGCTAGACTATCCCAGACTCCACCCCTCAGACTGCAACACTACACTGCTAGACTATCCCAGACTCCACCCCTCAGACTGCAACACTCCACTGCTAGATTATCCCAGACTTCACCCCTCAGACTGCAAAACTCCATTGCTAGACTATCCCAGACTCCACCCCTCAGATTGCAACACTCCACTGCTAGACTATCCCAGACTCAACCCGTCAGACTGCAACACTCCACTGCTAGACTATTCCCGACTCCACCCCTCAGACTGCAACACTCCACTGCTAGACTATCCCTGACTCCACCCCTCAGACTGCAACACTCCACTGCTAGACTATCACAGACTCCACCCCTCAGACTGCAACACTCCACCTCTAGACTATCCCAGACTACAACACTCCACCTCTAGACTATCACAGACTCCACCCCTCAGATTGCAAAACTCCTCCTCTGGACTATCCCAGACCCCACCCACAGACTTACAACACACCACCTCTGGAGTATTCCAGAGTTTACCCCTCAGACTGCGACACTCCACCTCTGGACTATCTCAGACTTCCCCCTCAGTCTGCAGCACCCCACCTCTGTACTATCACAGACTTCGCCCAGAGACTACAACACTCCACCTCTGGACTATCCCAGACTCCACCCCTCAGAATGCAACGCTCCACCTTTAGACAATCCCAGACTCAGCCCACAGACTACAACACTCCACCTCTGGACTATTCTAGACTCCACCCCTCAGGCGGCAACACTCCACCTCTAGACTATCCCAGACTTCACCCACAGACGACAACACTCCACCTCTGGACTATCTCAGACCCCCCTCTCAGATTGCAAGACTCCACCTCTAGACTATCCCAGATCCCCCAGACTACAACACTCCACTCCTTGACTACCAAGTTTTCACCTCTAGACTGGAAGATTCCAACCCATGACTGCAAGGCTCCACCCCTGGACCTCCCAGACCCTACACACAGAGTGTTCAGACTCCTCCCCCTGGACTGTCCAGGCCACACCCCTTTACACCCAGTCTCAGGTTTCATTTTAAAAAATTTGGCGGTATGAATAAGTGAGACTGCACCCATGGGAGAAGTTATGGGACCAGGCATAGAACACTGAACTAGGCAAGAAATATTAACATGAATAATATGAAATGCAACTTTATTATAACTCAAAAGCATTTTCAATTTATATACCGTATATACAGAGTATGATTAATCCCATACAATATTGTTTTAATAAATCTTTTTTTTCTTTCACCTATTATTTATTTGTATTCCCATATTGTTTTTGCTTGTTTTTTGCATGCGCATAACTCTTTTTCCTCCTTTTTTGTTTTACTATCTCTCTTCTGTTTTAATTTTTTTTTTGTTTCAATATTTTGATCAGAATATTTTCATCAGAATAATCACAGTCAACAACCACTTATAGGAAGTGCAGTTATAACGCAGATGGTCCTTGAAAATGCAAGAAGAAAAAAACGGATTGTTTAATAATATTAAGCTTATGTTTTTTAAATGTTAAGTTGAGTGGGCAAATTGTGTCTCTGTCTCTTTTCCTTGTTGGGCATTACCTTGTTCTTGCATCCGGTGAAAGTTGCTTGTTCATCACATGTTTTATTCATATTTGTTTCTCTCTCTCTTTTTTTCGCCTCCATTTTTGTCTGTGTGATGTCTCCTACATGTACATCAATATCCATGCCCGCCCTGCTTCCTTTATATGCCCCTCTTCCTACCAAAATTCTCTGGCCGCCGGCAGAAATCCAAGGCTAAAAGCCCCAAGCAGGCGGCCAAGCCGAAGCCTAAGGTGCCTCCTCCCGCCAAGAGTAACAGCAAGGCGAAAAACGGTGCAGCGGCCAAGGCCCCTGCCAAACGCAACACCCCAGTGAAAAATTCAGTGGGCAAAACCAAACCCAAGAAAAACGTCGCTGCCACCAAGAGGAGGAATGGTTATCAGCAGGTAGAGCAAAAAAGTATGCAGATCCAAGGAAAGAGATCTGACATACCATATATCCCATCCCCAAATCCCATGTTTGAGGAGAGACTGGCAACTAACGGGAGCCAGTTGTCTGTCTTGTTTTGTGTTTGTTTGTCAGTTCATTCCATAATATCCTCCAGTTTCTCATGCTTTGTGCTTGTGGTTCATTCATCATTGTCCCTCAAAACAAGTGAGTGTTAATCAGAAACAGAACTACTTGTGGTTAATTCCCAAAATTCTCATATTCAATTACAGATCCATATAGTCCAATGAGTAAATAATTTGTATATTAAAAACTAATAGTAGTTCCAAGTTTTCTTAGCTCATTTTGGTCATTTCTCTACCACCTTTAAAGTTCTGTTTCTTCATAAACATCCTTGTTTTGCTGTCTGTGTAACAGTGCCTATTACAGTAAATGAATGAACGTTTGTCCTATGCTGTCTCCAACCATGGATGGTTTGCAGAAGTCATCACATGGGACAATTCAACCAGAATTCATTATCTGCTCCTCCCATTCTACGTCCAATTTAACTGGAGCAATAATGAGTATTCTGTGTGAATCTGTGATGCTATAAAAACATATTTCTTCCTCTAGCACGAGGACAGAAGTAAAAGAATAACTTACTAATGCTTGGAATGTTTTTTTTTTCTCCGTCTCTTCTTCTCTCTACTTTTCTGTCCTGGTTCAATTCTTTCTCCGTTTATTTTATTTCTCATTTCATCTCTATTTTCCTCCCCTTTCCTTCATATCCATAATTCCAATACCATCTCTTTCTGCTTGGCCTACATTTCCTACAACCTTTGTTCTCCTTCGTTCTGTCCACCAAGGACCCTGCTCTTACTTCTGATCCCATCATGACCCCTGAGCCTCCCCTGTCAGAGCAGAACCAAGATTATACCACAACCCCCCTAGAAGAGGAGGAGGCTTATGGGGTCTGGGAGGAAGAGGTCGCTCAAGAAATTGTACCCACCCCTCAGGTAAAGACCATCCTTTAAACCATGCTGGTTTTAAGGAGATATTTCTATGATACTTTTTTTTTGGCCCTAAAAATATCTAATTGAAATAATATCCATGGGTATAGGTTAGCCATACTATTTTTGAAGAACCCAAACTACTATTTTTCATTAAGTCACTCTTAAATTATCATACATTTAAAAGAGCATGGTTTTTACATGAAATCAAGCTACTCATGAAAAAAAGGAAACAAAAAATAAAAGGTTTCTTTTGAAAGTCCTATAAGAAGGATTCAGGAATGTATGACAAGTTGAGTCAATCCCTACGGTTTGTATGTTGACTCAGTAGGAATATATCTAGAATATAGCTGGACCAAACACTGATTTAAATATTTCTGAGATGTCTAAAGGTCAGAACTATGGTCTTCAAAAGTTGTATTTGCTCTGGAATCAATGGATTTATCCCACACATTGATTTAAACAAATATTTTCTTTAAGTTTTGGTAACATGATTCCCTTTATAGTTTTAGTGACTTTCTCAATAATAAAAGGTCCCATTTATGTAAAATGGCTTGTATTCAGGTTCAATTTGTTTGATTCTTTCCCACCTATACTTTCTACATTCATTTATTTTTCCCTCATCTCCTCCCCTTATGGAAGGAAAAAGAGCCCAGTCCTTCACCAGTTGCCAAGGGCAGTGAATCTTTCACAGAGGAATATGTGACTGGGGAGGAGGACAATCCAACACCTGGAATGGACTATGAATATGTATACAAGGATTACCATGAGGGCTCGGAGAGCCCATACCTGGGCCCTGTTCTGTCAGCTGAGACACCTGAGAGTGGAGGTGTAAGTCTCAAAAGAAAGGCTACCCTAAAACCCTATCCCACCAAAACAAAACATCAAGTTCCATTTATTTTTCTAAAACAATATAATGGTTATTCAAGCCTCCATCTTTCCACCTTTGTGTTCCTGTCTGATGTCACTTCCTCTGTGATGAATGATGTCACTTCCTGTGTCTCATCTGCCGTCTTATCGTTGTTTGTTCATTAAGTCTGCTATCCAGTGTCTTTTGTCTACATGTGACATTTTTCTTCCTTCTTAATGTGCCTGTTTTTTTACTTTTTATCTACATTTACCCCTGCGTCTTCGTTGGCCCCTACATTTGTGATGTCGTCTATTTCTATGTCATTTTCTCCTGGAAGAATGTGGTATCGTCCTTCAACCTTGTGTATTCTTCTTTTCTCTTTTATATGTTTTAGTTCCTTTATTTCAGTTGCTCTCCCCATTCTCTTTACAATTAAACTCATACGCAAGCTGTGATATCACTATGACATCATGAACCACTGCATGATGTCAGAAGTAGAGTAATCCAAAATAAGTCTTCAATAACCAAAAATACCCTCCAGCTAAGGTCACCTTGGTTATTCTGACTCATTAAGGATTTATTTCTACTTCCATCTGTAGGTTCATAGAATTCCCTGACCCAGCTGGTATTTTATGATTCACCTACAAAACATATTTGCTTCTTATCACACATTGAGATTTAATGTCCTGCTCATGCAACTGTACTTTCTTGAGTTATGTGTAACAATAAAATTCCTCATAATTGCGTAAAATAATAAGAAGGTACTAAAATTATGAAATCATGTTGTGAGTATATATTAAATATATTTATACATGTATACACACACATACATGCATACCAAATATGTATATTTTGTTAAAATATATAAAAATATACAAAAAAAAAGTATTTTAGTTTACAGGATAGATAGACAGACAGACATATAGTACTTCATATTTTGCCAGTGCCATGCACACAATTTGAAGACTTGTCTTTCCAGGTCTGAGCGATACTAAAAACAGCATCTTTGTGGTTATATGTGTGTTACCCTCAGGCTATCAGCGGACCCCGGGGACTGAAAGGCGATAAAGGCGAATCAGCTGCCATGGAGTCGGTAAGTTGTACCTCAATTAATTTGTCAATCTCAGCTGTGAAAACATTAATACCCATGTTATTATAATGCTAAAATATTCCTACAATTTTGTAGCCAAAAAGGGACATATATCTCAAGAATTATTTTTTTTAAAATGTCTTGCGAAATGTTTGTGTTGTTTTATTAACACAGTTAATTCCAAAATAGAAAAACAAAATATGCCAGCTATTAAATGGGTTTTATGTACTGATTTTATTATATGATATAAGGTCTGCTCCTCCCTCACTAACATTAAAGGGACAGACTAGACTAGGGTGACCATACTGCCGCTTTACAAAGGGACACATATGAAAAATACATATGTCAGGGTTTTTATACAGAACATTTCTTTAAACAGCCCTGAAAAAACCCTGACATATGTATTTTTCATATGTGTCCCTTTTTAAAGCAGCAATATGGTCACCCTAGTCTAGACCTAATACTTATTCTTTATTACTTATTGATACATACCAGACAAGTATCTTGCAATGGGTTCCACATCTATAAGCTTATAAAAAGTACATGAAACTATTAAATAATCATTGTTGTGAGTAGCTGAAAATGGCCGCCAAGCTCCGCCCACGGCTTCCTTCTTGTCCAGTTAGCTGTTTTCGTGTATAACAGTTTAGCAGTGCACGTTTAATATTTTTCAGTTAAGCTTTTTCAAATTGCGCATGCACAAATCAGAGTGTGCAAGTAGGAAACCGTAATCGTTGATCATGATTAGAAAAAATTCACATACCAAAATATACACGCAATAGGTGGGCGGAGCTTGGCAGCCATTTTCAGCTCCTAACAAACAATGAATATTGAAATGTTTCATGTACTTCTTACAAGCTTATAAATGTGGGACCAGTTGCAGGATGCTTCTCTGGTATGTAACAATAAGTAATCAAAATTATGTATTGGATCTAGGCTGTCCATTTAAGTATCCCCTCTTCCCAGAATTCACTGCTGTCCCCTAGCCCCTCGCACTCACTAGCCTTTTTTTCTATCTCCCCTACCCCCTGTGTGACATCACAGCTGGGCCCGTGTCATGGGTTTATCAGTATATGTGGAACTACAAGTTGGGTGCCCGGTTCCCGGAGGAGACTTATCAGTGTAACACTGTAGCGTAAAGGAAGCTAATAACGTTACACACACACAGCTGATACAGATACCTGCAGTTAGCGAAGCAAGAATTAGCAGTTACATAAATAATGTTACTGAAGCTGACCTAAGTCTGTGTGTCCTGTATATGTGATGTAACTATACTGTAACATGTCAGTAGCTGAGCTCTGTGATAAAGCAAAGTGATATAATCACACCAGGACATACTTGTCAACTGTCCCAGGTTTTCTGGGATAGCCACATTTTTTTGGACTACTGTCCCATGATATAATTGTCCTGTGAATCTGTCTCACAATGTAAATATCTCTCATGAGGTGTGGACTCACTATGGGACATTACATTTTGTTGGTATTATATATATATTTGTTTGCACTTAAAGGGACACGAAACCCAAAAAGGCGAAGACACATTTTGTCACCCCTCCAGAAAAATGATATACCATATCACCATAGCTGCTTCTAAAAAAAATTCTAATTGTGTGTTAAGCAGCTAGAGACAGCTATTTATCACATCACATCAAATTCTTGACTGTTAATCTGATTTATTATAACTATAATCGCTATAATGGTTCATTTCTGCATGAAATAATGTACCAACTTTGTGACTCTGCACAACATAGCAAATCAGTGGTGGCTCTGCACAACATAGCAAATCAGTGGTGGCTCTGCATATTGAATCAAACAGTCGTGATAATATAAAAACACACAAACCTAGAGGCAGGGTGACCTATTTTCATTTTTACAATTATACCTAGACTGATACTAGCATGTCTAATAGGACATTTTTCAAGCTGCAGAGAACCTATTCATCTACAATTGCTACTTGGTAAAATGTAAGACTGCAGAAGAGCAGTCTTACATTTTTTGGGCAACCAATTGCATGAGAGCAGAGGCTGTCAATCACCCCAAACAAGCCAGTTTGTGGTGATTTATTTCTGTCATCAAGGATAATATGCAGATACTGCTTCTTAATTTTGTGGTTGCACATTCATTTTTTCAAATTCAGCTTCACGTTCTGAGGAGCTGCGAATGTCACTTGATACATTTTCCATAAGTAAAGATTTTTTATAGATCACATTAACTTGCAATGGATTACTGGCAAATGCTGGTCAGGGGACTGGTACTATTCACACTTATTTTGGACAAGTGTCACTATATGGTGATGATAATGACATTTATACACTAATAAACACAACACTCTGCACTAATGATAATGCAAGACATCTATACGCTAATGGACATGCTTCACTGTATAATTAATGAAGATGGGTTCCTATACATCTTGCAGGATATGAAAAGTTGTAGGATTGTCAGTGCTCCGACAAGAGCCTATCAGCCCCAGTAATACCCATTAAACTGTGGGTGGAATTGGGTCCCACTGCAGAGAGCGCAGGGGCTTTATAGTGAGACATTTCAGCCAGGTGCTTCCAGCTGTCATAGCTGACCTGTACTCTCTGCCTCCCTATGTTTTGGAGGAGTCACCTTCCATTCCAGCCATTATGCCACCACATATGTCCCCCTACTAGGAAGCACAAGTTAGGCAGCAAAAAAAATAAATATACACATTATTTTTTTTTATGTCAGGCACCTACAGGGGCGCCCTCTTAGGCTGTTGCCTAGTCTGCTCCGTTACCATATGAAGGCAAATTGCCAGATTGTTATAGACAGTCACAGCAGCAGAGGTGGGAGGGAGGGGCGGGACACTATGTTCTTGATATAAGAGAGGGTATGGGTTCTAAATAACGAGGGGGAGGTTAGGGTTGACACCTTTTCTAGAAAAAAATACCGGCCAAGATCATTAGCATACATTTGCATATATATATATATACAGCATAAATCAGGAACAAAAACTGCTAGGACTGATTTTAAATGATCATTTAGTTGTAATTAGATTTCAACACACTTAGCAGTTTCACCCTGATAGCATCTTAATTTCTATATTTAATATTTATTTTAAACTTTGATCTGAACCTTAAAAATGCTGGCCATGTTAGTAAAATAAAGTTGAGTGGCAAACCTAGAGGAGGTGGGGGGACCCTTACACCACAGAAAATAATATTAATACATTAATAAAATAAAGATATAAATAAAATCTGGGTACTGGCAGACAGCAGCAGCCAGTACCTTAGATGGCAGAGACCATTGGAAGAGGGAAGGGTAGAGAACTGTTAGGGAGGGATCAGGAAGGTGGGAGGGTAAGGGGGGATCCTACACTGCATAAAAATAAAATAAAAAAATAATTAAATTAAAGCACTAAAACTGCATACTGTCTGCTGGTACCTTAGATGGTGGTCAGGAGTGTGGGTGGGGGTGGGGGGGGGGGGTGTAGAGAGATGTTGGGGAGGGATGAGGGAGGTGGGAGGGTAATGCCTACATTACAATACTATTACCCTTACCAGCTAACTAATTTACCCCTTCACTGCTGGGAATTTCAGAAGTGTAGTGCGCAGCTGCAATTAGCTACCTTCTAATTACCAGAAAGCAATGGCAAAGCGATGCATGTCAAGCTTTTACAAACATTTGATTTATGACTGCACAAGCAGTATGTAAATAATTTCAGTGAGAGACCCAAAGTTTGTGAAAAAGTTAACAATTTTTTTGTTATATGATCACATTTGGGGGTTAAATGGGGTCATAAAATATACCAAAAGCAGCCTAGATCAACACCCTACTACTCTACTTACAAAATATATATAGTTTTGATAGGTAAATAAACAAAACAAGGCTCTATTTCTGTTTAAATGTAGTGATAGAAAAAATTCTAAAAATCCTCCGATATTTTGGGCAAGTTTTTCTCTGAAATTCCTGGTACTGCAGAAGTTAAAGGGACAGGAAACCCATTCATTCTCTTGGTATCTTTTGTTGAAGAGCTCAAGAGTGTGCACGTGTCTGGAGCACTATATGACAAACGTTTTGCAAGAATATTAACCATTTGCAAGAGCACTAGATAGCAGCACTATTTCCTTCCATGCAGTGCTTCAGACACCTATCTAGGTATCTCTTCAGCAAAGAAGTGCTTTGTTGAAAAGCAGGAAGGTAAGTTCAGGAGCGTGCACGTGTCTGCAGCACTATATAGCAGCAGTTTTGCAACAATGTTATACATTAGCAAGAGCACTATATGGCAGCACTATTTCCTGTCATGCAGTACTAATGTTATACATTAGCAAGAGCACTAGATGGCAGGACTATTTACTGTCATGTAGAACTAATGTTATACATTAGCAAGAGCACTAGAGGGCAGCACTATTTCCTGTCATGTAGAACTAATGTTATACATTAACAAGAGCACTAGATGGCAGCACTATTTCCTGTCATGTAGTACTAATGTTATACATTAGCAAGAGCACTAGATGGCAGCACTATTTCCTGTTATGTAGTACTAATGTTATATATTAGCAAGAGCACTAGATGGCAGCACTATTTCCTGTCATGTAGTACTAATGTTATACATTAGCAAGAGCACTAGATAACAGCACTATTTCCTGCCATGTAGTACTAATGTTATACATTAGCAAGAGCACTAGAGGGCAGCACTATTTCCTGTCATGTAGTACTAATGTTATACATTATCAAGATCACTAGATAACAGCACTATTTCCTGCCATGTAGTACTAATGTTATACATTAGCAAGAGCACTAGAGGGCAGCACTATTTCCTGTCATGTAGTACTAATGTTATACATTTGCAAGAGCACTAGAGGGCAGCACTATTTCCTGTCATGTAGTACTAATGTTATACATTAGCAAGAGTACTAGAGGGCAGCACTATTTCCTGTCATGTAGTACTAATGTTATACATTAGCAAGAGCACTAGATGGCAGCACTATTTACTGTCATGTAGAACTAATGTTATACATTAGCAAGAGCACTAGAGGGCAGCACTATTTCCTGTCATGT
Organism: Bombina bombina; assembly: GCF_027579735.1. Lineage (NCBI taxonomy): Eukaryota > Metazoa > Chordata > Amphibia > Anura > Bombinatoridae > Bombina > Bombina bombina. Next base: position 558,930,825 of record NC_069505.1, read on the forward strand.
AGAACTAATGTTATACATTAACAAGAGCACTAGATGGCAGCACTATTTCCTGTCATGTAGTGCTTCAGGCATGTGCACGCTACCAACCTAGGTTTCTATTCAACAAAGAATAACATGAGAACCAAGCAAATTTGATAATAGATGTAAATTGGAAACTTTTTTTTAAATTGTATTCTCTATCTGAATAATGAAAAAATATTGGGTTTCACGTCCCTTTAAATATGCTATTTTTTGAAAGAGCCAAAATGTTGTACTGATGACAGTGCACCTTTAACTTTCAATATAAAATAGTATAACTTTATTGTTCAAACAGGGAATTGGTATTTACATTCCATTTTGTTCCAGCAAATCAAGTGCTATTCCTCATTCTGCATAACATAACATGATACACATGGTTTTCTACCACTGTGAACATTTGGTGCACTAGAGGGCAGCACTATTTCCTGTCATGTAGAACTAATGTTATACATTAACAAGAGCACTAGATGGCAGCACTATTTCCTGTCATGTAGTGCTTCAGGCATGTGCACGCTACCAACCTAGGTTTCTATTCAACAAAGAATAACATGAGAACCAAGCAAATTTGATAATAGATGTAAATTGGAAACTTTTTTTTAAATTGTATTCTCTATCTGAATAATGAAAAAATATTGGGTTTCACGTCCCTTTAAATATGCTATTTTTTGAAAGAGCCAAAATGTTGTACTGATGACAGTGCACCTTTAACTTTCAATATAAAATAGTATAACTTTATTGTTCAAACAGGGAATTGGTATTTACATTCCATTTTGTTCCAGCAAATCAAGTGCTATTCCTCATTCTACATAACATAACATGATACACATGGTTTTCTACCACTGTGAACATTTGGTGACAGCATCAATTTTACCTCTTTCAGGGTATGTTAGTTGAAGGACCACCTGGACCAGAAGGACCTGCGGTACGTAATCATTCCCTGGTTGCTCTCACTTTAAATTGTGTACAATCATTTATTTTCATGACTTTTTTCTGCTTAAGAACACAAAAATATATATTTCTTTCATGTAATTAACAAGAGTCCATGAGCTAGTGACGTATGGGATATACATTCCTACCAGGAGGGGCAAAGTTTCCCAAACCTTAAAATGCCTATAAATACACCCCTCACCACACCCACAAATCAGTTTTACAAACTTTGCCTCCAAGGGAGGTGGTGAAGTAAGTTTGTGCTAGATTCTACGTTGATATGCGCTCCGCAGCAAGTTGGAGCCCGGTTTTCCTCTCAGCGTGCAGTGAATGTCAGAGGGATGTGAAGAGAGTATTGCCTATTGAATGCAGTGATCTCCTTCTACGGGGTCTATTTCATAAGGTTCTCTGTTATCGGTCGTAGAGATTCATCTCTTACCTCCCTTTTCAGATCGACGATATACTCTTATATTTACCATTTCCTCTACTGATTCTCGTTTCAGTACTGGTTTGGCTTTCTACAAACATGTAGATGAGTGTCCTGGGGTAAGTAAGTCTTATTTTCTGTGACACTCTAAGCTATGGTTGGGCACTTTATTTATAAAGTTCTAAATATATGTATTCAAACATTTATTTGCCTTGACTCAGAATGTTCAACTTTCCTTATTTCCAGACAGTCAGTTTCATATTTGGGATTATGCATTGAATTATCATATTTTTTCTTACCTCAAAAATTTGACTTTTTTCCCTGTGGGCTGTTAGGCTCGCGGGGGCTGAAAATGCTTCATTTTATTGCGTCATTCTTGGCGCGGACTTTTTTGGCGCAAAAATTCTTTTCCGTTTCCGGCGTCATACGTGTCGCCGGAAGTTGCGTCATTTTTTGACGTTATTTTGCGTCAAAGATGTCGGCGTTCCGGATGTGGCGTCATTTTTGGCGCCAAAAGCATTTAGGCGCCAAATAATGTGGGCGTCTTTTTTGGCGCTAAAAAATATGGGCGTCATTTTTGTCTCCACATTATTTAAGTCTCATTATTTATTGCTTCTGGTTGCTAGAAGCTTGTTCACTGGCATTTTTTTCCCATTCCTGAAACTGTCATTTAAGGAATTTGATCAATTTTGCTTTATATGTTGTTTTTTTTTTTTTTTTTTTTTTTTTTTTTTCTTTTACATATTGCAAGATGTTCCACGTTGCAACTGAGTCAGAAGATACTACAGGAAAATCACTGCACAGTGCTGGAGCTACCAAGCTAAGTCTGCTATAAACTTTTGGTATCTGTTTCTCCAGCTGTTATTTGTATTGCATGTCATGTCAAACTTATTAATGCAGATAAAATTTCCTTTAGTACTGTTACATTACCTGTTGCTGTCCGTCAACATCTAATTTTCAGAGTGTTCCTGATAACATAAGAGATTTTATTTTTTAAATCCATTAAGAAGGCTATGTCTGTTATTTCTCCTTCTAGTATACATAAAAGTCTTTTAAAACTTCTCTTTTTTTCAGATGAATTTTTAAATGAACATCATCATTCTGATACTGATAATGGTTCTTCTGGTTCAGAGGTTTCTGTCTCAGAGGTTGATGCTGATAAATCTTTGTATTTGTTCAAGATGGAATTTATTCGTTCTTTACTTAAAGAAGTGTTATTTGCATTAGAAATAGAGGATTCTGGTCCTCTTGATACTAAATGTAAACGTTTAAATAAGGTTTTTAAATCTCCTGTAGTTATTCCAGAAGTGTTTTATCTCCCTGATGCTATTTCTGAAGTAATTTCCAGGGAATGGAATAATTTGGGTAATTTATTTACTCCTTCTAGACGTTTAAGCAAATTATATCCTGTGCCATCTGACAGATTAGAGTTTTTTGGGACAAAAATCCCTAAGGTTATGGGGCTGTCTCTACTCCTGCTAATGTACTACTATTCCTATGGCAGATAGTACTTCATTTAAGGATCCTTTAGATAGGAAAATTGAATCCTTTCTAAGAAAAGCTTACTTATGTTCAGGTAATCTTCTTAGACCTGCTATATTTTTAGCGGTTGTTGCTGCAGCTTCAACTTTTTGGTTAGAAGCTTTAGCGCAACAAGTAACAGATCATAATTTTATAGCATTATTATTATTCTATAACATGCTAATAATTTTATTGGTGATACCATCTTTTGATATCATTAGAGTTGATGTCAGGTATATGTCTCTAGCTATTTTAGCTAGAAAAGCTTTATGGATTAAACTTGGAATGCTGACATGTCTTCTAAGTCAACTTTGCTTTCCCTTTCTTTCCAGGGTAAATAATCATTTCGTTCCTTTCCTCACAACAAGGAACAAAAGCCTGATCCTTCATCCTCAGGAGCGGTATCCAAGCCTTATAGAAACCTATAGCCAGCTCCTAAGTACCTATGAAGGTGCGGCCCTTATTCCAGCTCAGCTGGTATGGGGCAGATTACGTTTTCTTCAAAGAAATTTGGATCAATTCCGTTCTTAATCTCTGGTTTCAGAAACATTGTTTCAGAAAGGTACAGAATTGGCTTCAAGTTAAGGCCTCCGGCTAAGAGATTCTTTTCTTTCCCGTGTCCCAGTCGACACAGCAAGGCTCAGCATTTCTGAAATGTGTTTCAGATCTAGAGTTGGCTGGAGTATTTATGCCAGTTCCAGTTCTGGAACAGGGGCTGGGGTTTTATTTTATCTCTTCATTGTACCAAAGAAGGTCAATTCCTTCAGACCAGTTCTGGATCTATCATTATTGAATCGTTATGTTAGGATACCAACATTCAAGATGGTTACTATAGGACTATCCTGCCTTTTGTTTAGCAAGGGCATTATATGTCTACAATAGATTTACAGGATGTGTATCTGCATATTCCGATTCATCCAGATCACTTTTAGTGTCTGAGATTCTCTTTTTAGACAAGCATTACCAGTTTTGTGGCTCTACTGTTTGGCCTAGCCTCAGTTCCAAGAATTTTTTTCAAAGGTTCTCGGTGCCCTTCTTTCTGTAATCAGAGAATAGGGTTTTGGTATTTCCTTATTTGGACGATATCTTGGTACTTGCTCAGTCTTCTCATTTTCGAAGAATCTCATACGAATCGACTTGTGTTGTTTCTTCAAGTTCATGGTTGGAGGATCAATTTACCAATCAGTTCATTGATTCCTCAGACAAGGGTAACCTTTTTAGGTTTCTAGATAAATTCAGTGTCTATGACTCTGTCCTTGTCAGACAAGAGAAGTTTAACATTGATATCAGCTTGTCAAAACCTTCAGTCACAATCATTCCCTTTGGTAGCCTTATGCATGGAAATGTTGGGTCTTAGGACTGCCGCATCAGATGCGATCTCCTTTGCTCGTTTTCACATGCGACCTCTTCAGCTCTGTATGCTGAACAAATGGTGCAGGGATTACTCAAAGATATCTCAATTAATATCTTTAAACCGATTTTACGACACTCTCTGACATGGTGGACAGATCACCATCGTTCAGTTCAGGGGGCTTCTTTGTTCTTCCGACCTGGACTATAATCTCAACAGATACAAGTCTTACAGGTTGGGGAGCTGTGTGGGGGTATCTGACGGCACAAGGGGTTTGGGAATCTCAGGAGGTGAGATTTCCGATCAATTTGGAACTCCGTGCAATTTTCAGAGCTCTTCAGTCTTGGCCTCTTCTGAAGAGAGAGTTGTTCATTGTTTTCAGATAAGACAATGTCACAACTGTGGCATACATCAATCATCAAGGAGGGACTCACAGTCCTCTGGCTATGAAAGAAGTATCTCGAATTTTGGTTTGGGCGGAATCCAGCTCCTGTCTAATCTCTGCGGTTTATATCCCAGGTATGGACAATTGGAAAGCGGATTATCTCAGTCGCCAAACGTTGCATCCGGGCGAATGGTCTCTTCACCCAGAGGTATTTCTTCAGATTGTTCAAATGTGGGAACTTCCAGAAATAGATCTGATGGCTTCTCATCTAAACAAGAAACTTCCCAGGTATCTGTCCAGATCCCGGGATCCTCAGGCGGAGGCAGTGGATGCATTTTCACTTCCTTGGAAGTATCATCCTGCCTATATCTTTCCGCCTCTAGTTCTTCTTCCAAGAGTAATCTCCAAGATTCTGAAGGAATGCTCGTTTGTTCTGCTGGTAGCTCCGGCATGGCCTCACAGGTTTTGGTATGCGGATCTTGTCCGGATGGCCTCTTGCCAACCGTGGACTCTTCCGTTAAGACCAGACCTTTTGTCTCAAGGTCCTTTTTTCCATCAGGATCTGAAATCCTTAAATTTAAAGGTATGGAGATTGAACGCTTGATTCTTGGTCAAAGAGGTTTCTCTGACTCTGTGATTAATACTATGTTACAGGCTCGTAAATCTGTATCCAGAGAGATATATTATAGAGTCTGGAAGACTTATATTTCTTGGTGTCTTTCTCATCTTTTTTCTTGGCATTCTTTTAGAATACCGAGAATATTACAATTTCTTCAGGATGGTTTAGATAAGGGTTTGTCCGCAAGTTCCTTGAAAGGTCAAATCTCTGCTCTTTCTGTTCTTTTTCACAGAAAGATTGCTATTCTTCCTGATATTCATTGTTTTGTACAAGCTTTGGTTCGTATAAAGCCTGTCATTAAGTCAATTTCTCCTCCTTGGAGTTTGAATTTGGTTCTGGGGGCTCTTCAAGCTCCTCCATTTGAACCTATGCATTCATTGGATATTAAATTACTTTCTTGGAAAGTTTTGTTCCTTTTGGCCATCTCTTCTGCTCTTTCTGTTCTTTTTCACAGAAAGATTGCTATTCTTCCTGATATTCATTGTTTTGTACAAGCTTTGGTTCGTATAAAGCCTGTCATTAAGTCAATTTCTCCTCCTTGGAGTTTGAATTTGGTTCTGGGGGCTCTTCAAGCTCCTCCATTTGAACCTATGCATTCATTGGATATTAAATTACTTTCTTGGAAAGTTTTGTTCCTTTTGGCCATCTCTTCTGCCAGAAGAGTTTCTGAATTATCTGCTCTTTCTTGTGAGTCTCCTTTTCTGATTCTTCATCAGGATAAGGCGGTGTTGCGAACTTCTTTTGAATTTTTACCTAAAGTTGTGAATTCCAACAACATTAGTAGAGAATTTGTGGTTCCTTCATTATGTCCTAATCCTAAGAATTCTAAGGAGAAATCGTTGCATTCTTTGGATGTTGTTAGAGCTTTGAAATATTATGTTGAAGCTACGAAATCTTTCTGTAAGACTTCTAGTCTATTTGTTATCTTTTCCGGTTCTAGGAAAGGCCAGAAAGCTTCTGCCATTTCTTTGGCATCTTGGTTGAAATCTTTAATTCATCTTGCCTATGTTGAGTCGGGTAAAATTCCGCCTCAGAGAATTACAGCTCATTCTACTAGGTCAGTATCTACTTCCTGGGCGTTTAGGAATGAAGCTTCGGTTGACCAGATCTGCAAAGCAGCAACTTGGTCCTCTTTGCATACTTTTACTAAATTCTACCATTTTGATGTATTTTCTTCTTCTGAAGCAGTTTTTGGTAGAAAAGTTCTTCAGGCAGCGGTTTCAGTTTGAATCTTCTGCTTATGTTTTTTGTTAAACTTTATTTTGGGTGTGGATTATTTTCAGCAGGAATTGGCTGTCTTTATTTTATCCCTCCCTCTCTAGTGACTCTTGTGTGGAAAGATCCACATCTTGGGTAGTCATTATCCCATACGTCACTAGCTCATGGACTCTTGTTAATTACATGAAAGAAAACATAATTTATGTAAGAACTTACCTGATAAATTCATTTCTTTCTTATTAACAAGAGTCCATGAGGCCCACCCTTTTTTGTGGTGGTTATGATTTTTTTGTATAAAGCACAATTATTCCAATTCCTTATTTTATATGCTTCGCACTTTTTTTCTTATCACCCCACTTCTTGGCTATTCGTTAAACTGATTTGTGGGTGTGGTGAGGGGTGTATTTATAGGCATTTTAAGGTTTGGGAAACTTTGCCCCTCCTGGTAGGAATGTATATCCCATACGTCACTAGCTCATGGACTCTTGTTAATATGAAAGAAATGAATTTATCAGGTAAGTTCTTACATAAATTATGTTATTATATATACAATATATTTCTACAGTCTGCTCCAGAATTGTTATTGTTTAAATAGATAGATAATCCCTTTATTACCCATTTTCCAGTTTTGCATAACCAAACAGTTATATTAATATACTTTTTACCTCTGTGATTACCTTGGATCTAAGCCTCTGCAGATTGCCCCCTTAGCTCAGTTCTTTGACAGACTTGCATTTTAGCCAATCAGTGCAGACTCCTAAATAACTCCACGGGAGTGAGAACAATGCTATTTATATGACACACATAAACTAGCGCTGTCTAGTTGTGAAAACCTGTAAAAAGGCACTGAGATAAGAGGCAGCATTCAAGGGCTTAGAAATTAGCATATGAGCTTACCTAGGTTTAGCTTTCAACAAAGAATACCAAAAAAACAAAGCAATTTTGATGATAAAAGTATATTGGAAAGTTGTTTACAATTGCTTGCCCTATCTGATTCATGAAAGTTTAATTTTGACTAGACTTTCCCTTTAAAATAAATGAAATGGGTAACATTATATTCACTTACTAATTATAATAGGTGGCTTATTATTTAATATTAAACGAACAGTCAATGTGATGGACAGATCAATATTTTAGAGCAAATTTGACTACATTCTGAGATGATTTTAGAGGGAAGCTTCTGAACGTCCATCTTAAGAGGTTGCACAAGACCTAGTGGGAAAGAGATAGGGGCTATAGTAGGATAAGCCCATGCGGAACGTAGTTAGATGCATGTATAGGTTTCATATTATTTTTTGTTATTATTTCTTTAGGGTTTGACAGGTCCCAGAGGAACTCAAGGACCTCCAGGACTATCTGGTGATCCTGGAGAGAGGGTGAGTGCAGACCAATCCCCACTATAGAGGAACAATGTATAGTATAAATGTACTTTTACATTTTCTTTTCTTTCATTTAATACTGTCTCATCTAAGGCCAACAAATTGATAACATTTTTGTTTATTGTTCTATAGGGTCCTCCAGGCAGACCGGGTCTTGCAGGTGCCAACGGATTACCAGGACAGCCAGGAAGTTCTGTCATGCTCCCTGTAAGTCTTTAGAGAATGGCCTTGCTATGAATCTACAATGTTAAAGCAAATCTAGAATGTAAATGAGATTTATATTAATATTTCTTTATATAATACATACAGAGTGAAGCACACTCTCAGGAGCGAACAACTAGCTCTATAACTTGTTAGCCATGTTCTATGGCGATTTACCACCTGGGTGCAGCTTCTTTTTAGATCAGTAATGCTTTTCACAAAGTAGAACTTTCCTGTAGTATATCAGTCTGATCCTGCCTATTACGGTCAGTCCAGCGACAAAATACCAGGTAATTCCTCTCTAAACAAGGAACATGGCAACCCCAGGCGATCGTTTTGGCCTTTATTGGGACTCATCAGTGAGGTGTAGCTATATTCCTCTAAGAACACTGAGCAAGGAGTCCACGTCTGGTTGCCCCTTTTTCCCTTAGGGAGACATAATACACATGTTTTACAGTGATTTATCACTTTCACGCAGCTTCTTTTTATCCCAGTTCTCATTTGTGAAAATCACAATTGGGCTAAGAGCGGCTGCTCCAAGGTGGTAACTCGCCATATAACAAGCTACTGAGCTGTTGTTTGTTCCTGGTAGAGCGCTTCTCTTTCTTTATGCATATTTCTTTATATATTAGCACATAGTTGTAAATCTTGAATATATAGGACTTGGATGATTTTAATTTTAAGGTGAAATAAAATGGATGATTAGAAGCATTATGTATATAAAATACACTAAACTTCTCACAATACCTAAATATAATTTCTCTGATTAATTTGAATAAGCATTAATGTCCCTAACTTGACATTAAATAATGCCTAGGTAATTTTTATTTAATATGAATAAACAATTACCTTACAATATTAAGGTGTACTGGTTTTATTTTTCATTGGATTACAATAAATGACATCATTTATATTATTCTACAATACTTTATGGTGTAAAATAGTGTTGGGCTTATTATGATGTTTGGTGTACAGGGTAGTACATTGTTTTTCTGTATTAAATGATATGACACTTACCAATCTAAAGCTCTAGAAAATCTATAACAAATACCTAGAACATGCCGAATATCATACTGTTGGCATATAAGATGCAGTACAATATAAGATGCATCCAGTTTTCATTAATGTATATGTATTATAAAATCAATATAGCAGACTGAATTAATGACTCACTTTCTACTAAACAGTTGTAAGTGAATCTTATATGCAAAAAAATATGGTAATAAAGACTCTGAAGGTAAGATAGCTGTTTTATTGTGAGTCTTATATGCCAAAAATATTATAATTGTAAGATTTTGATGCTAATATTGCTGTATACATTCTGTGTTATCACATGGTTATAATACTGTTGCATTTCTCTTTTTTTATAGTTCCGGTTTGGAAGCAGTGGAGGTTCTAAGGGCCCAGTAATTGCAGCACAAGAAGCTCAGGCACAGGCTATTCTTCAGCAGGCTAGGGTAAATAGTTTGCCATTCACTCACAGCCCCTGTACTATCTTCTCTACACAGGTATCTCTAATCACCTCTGGTATTCTTTATTCATACAGTTGGCTTTGCGTGGAGCCCCTGGACCAATGGGTTACACCGGGAGATCTGGACCTCTGGTATGTGGCTACAGCTACATTTCAAACTCGTTACAAATTCCTAGAATCTCATCATGTTCATGAATATTGGCTTTTCATCCATTGTTTCCATTTTCCGTGCATTTTGGATTTTGAGGAAACGTCTGAGCTGTCTTACTATATTGTCTTCATATTCTGTCCAGATAGTGTTATGCAATCCTGTTTCTAATTTGTTATAATAATGTGTTAAACCTTTTATCTATTTACATTTCAGGGTTCTCCTGGAAACCCAGGTGTAAAAGGCGAGTCAGGAGATATTGGCCCACAGGTAATTTTGTTTTGAATTTTATGTTTTGCAATAGAAATTGGAGGATTGGTAAATATTGGTACTTACTAAAACTTAGTAGTTGATAGCCCAAAGTATTCTGGGAATGTTAGCAGCACTTTTAATGAACTGAATATTCCTAAAGGAGTTGAACAAGCAACCAAATCATAAGAGACATAAGTGTCAAAGTATGACAGCTAATGTTTATTTTTATTATGTTTCATTCAGGGGCAAAGAGGGCCACAAGGATTGTCAGGGCCACCAGGCAAAGCAGGAAGAAGGGTTAGTATCACTACTACCATCTCTGTTTTTTGGAAAGGGCTGTATGATATTACATAAGATGCTACCATTGATGCGCAGGGTACATTTTCCCAACATGATCCAATATTTCCAAACATGAAGGTTAGGCTGAACTACTGGACCATCAGCTACCATTATATAATTACCTCTCTCCCCCTCCATATGCTGAAAGATAATATCTATCTATCTAGCGCTCATGTTGTCTGTCTGTCTATCTATCTATCTATCTATCATCTATCATCTATCTAGCGCTCATGTTGTCTATCTATCTATCTAGCGCTCATGTTGTCTGTCTATCTATCATCTATCTAGCGCTCATGTTGTCTGTCTATCTGTCTGTCTGTCTGTCTGTCTATCTATCTATCAAGCGCCCATGTTGTCTCTTAGTCACAGTTGTCTGTTCCTTCTATCTATCAAGCGCTTATGTTGTCTATCTGTTTTTTTTCTGCCTGTCTATCATCTATCTATCTATCTATCTATCTATCTATCAAGCGCTCATGTTGTCTTTCTCTTAGTCACAGTTCTCTGTCCCTTTAACTTTTCTGGTCTTCTACTGGTCAAACACATCCAAGTACCTTTCTTTACAAATTTTATAGTTCAATCTGTCTCTCTTCTTTCTTTCTATCTCCTCAAGCCATCTCTTTTTCTCTCTATTTCTCCCATACAAACCTATCATCCTATATTGGCCTATCTCGCTCTCTCACCCAACACTCCTAGCACATGCTCTTACCAATTATTCTATTAATCTCCCTGCATTTGTTTTAATCAATTTTTCATTTTGTTTTTCTCTATCAGGGTCGTTCTGGTGCTGATGGAGCTCGTGGACCTCCTGGTGAATTTGGTATGAAGGTAAACCCACAATTCTTTTGTTCCTGAAAGGTCCTTCAACTACATACACTCTCTTAAAATCAAGGCTAATGGAATTCTTTGTCTGTTTCAGGGAGATCGAGGTTTCGATGGACTTCCAGGTCTGCCAGGAGAGAAAGGACACAGGGTAAGTCACTGCTGTCCCTCAATAATTAGTAATATTAGTTGTATTATAAAAAAACAAAGCTATTGACTTCCAGCATGTACCAAATCAACCCACTAGTCTGCACTTATTGTATAACAGCCAGGAAAATAATATAATTTGCTGTTTTATATCTTTCCTAGTATATATACACTAGAGCAGGGGTTATCAACCTTTGTCTCTAGAGGTTTTTAAACTACATTTCCCATAATGCTCAGCCAGCTTAAAGCATCCCTTATCTGCAAGTTAGTTAGTTGATTTAAGACTTGGTACAGCCATTCACAAGACATAATGTTTCTCCAATGGCAGAAAAGGGCAGAAAGCAAAACGTCCTCCCAGCATTAAGCAAAGGTACCAGGATTTTAGCATAGTGCTCTTTTTGGCAATACTGTTACTGGTATGGCTTCTGATTGGCTGTGCTGCCTGCTGCATCACTTAAAAAAAAAAAAAAAGCTTTAGACCAAAGGATAGCTGGGGGAAGAAAGTGATCCATGGGGTCAGAAAAATATATTTAAATGGTGCTTTAGACATTTTTATTATAATAAATATATGCACTACTTTTATATTTCATGTCTCCTTAAAGGGATATACAGGTTGAATTTAAAATACATTGCAATTTAATATGATTGCAAAGAAGCTTCTTTTGCCAGCGTTTATGATAACTTTTCACAAATTCATAACCCTCTTCTGATAAGGTGGTAGTCTGTATGATGCACACTCTCCTTTTTCACCTACTCTGGGCCTGATGATCAAAGGTTCTCCTGCTTGGAGATAAATTGTAGTGCAGACTTCACAGGGGCTGAACTCAATGGGGCCTATTTATGAAAGGCCTGTCGGACATGATCCGACATTGCGGATCATGTCCGACAGACCTCGCTAAATGCGGTGAGCAATACGTTCTCAGCATTCAGCATTGCACCAGCAGCTCTTGTGGACTGCTGGTGCAACGCCGCCCCCTGTAGATTTGCGGCCAATCGGACGCTAGCAGGGGGGTGTCGATCAACTCAATCGTATTCGCCTCTTCAGAGCAGGCAGACAGGTTATGGAGCAGCGGTGTTTAGACTGCTGCTCCATAACTTGTGTTTCTGGCAAGTCTGAAGGCTCGCCAGAAACACGGGCCCTCAAGCTCCATACGGATGCTCAAAGAAAAAGGGCGGAACTCTCCAGCACTGCAAGATCTCTATAATTTCTGTGTCTGAAACCCAGTGCAATATAGCACTGGATGATATGAGTTTTGTTAAATTACACTTTGTGATTTGTATTTTATATGACTTTACACTTAAGACTGGCCTTTTTAGTATTATTACATTTAAGCTTTGCACTTCGTAGTTTAGATTTTAATACATTTAGATCCTGCAGTGATTTCACAAATTCTGGTTATATATTGAAAGTTTCTGTGTTACATTGACAAATTAGGATCATACTTTGTATATATCTGTTACAACTTACATTGCACTATGTGTTTACTCTTTTGTAAAATAAAACAGAGCTTCAGAAATTGGGAGGGACAGAGGAGTTCTCTGGGCTGAACATGGGAGTTCACTATTCTTGCGAAACCCTTTAAGCATTTTAAACAAGCTGATCTCACTGAATTATCTTACCAGGTGTATGCAGGTGAAGTTTGCTCGAAAATCACAATACACTTATTTAACTGACAGAAAAGTAATATACTAAACTATAGGCAAAAGCAAGTTAAATTGTAGTGAAAAAAAATCAGTTTAATTTGTAATTGATGCAAACTGAACCTTTATATCAGCCCTAGGGGTTCTCCAGTTACATTCTCTCTCTATCTCCTGTAAAATTCTGTATCCCAGAGAGCTTCATTACTTTCTATGAAAGTCTTCTCTCATCTCTCGGGGACTTACACGCTCCACCCTTTTTCTTAGAGAATTCAGTGAGTTCATCCCCTGTGAAACCTGCAATATAATGTCTCTCCAAACTAGAGAATCTTTACGTATCATTGTGTTGCCATGGCTCCCAAAGTTCAAGTTGCGACTTTTTCTTCTGGTTATTCTACATATATCCCTTATTTAAATTGTTCAAAAATTCCTAAACTATGTATTGCTGGCCCCTGTATTTTGATGAAGGTGCCTACATTTCAGATACATTTTTCAACTACTGTGTTAGCTCATTGAACCAAACAGGTTCTCTTGATCACTTTCTTGCTCTAGATCTCTCTTTTGTATAAGGATTAAAAACATTTCTGAATTTTGTTTAAAGGGATAATAACCCCAAATGTTTTCTTCCATGATTCAGATAGAGCAAGCAATTTTAAGAAACTTTCTTATTTACTCCTATTATCAAATTTTCTTCACTCTCTTGCTATCTTTATTTGAAAAAGCAGGAATCTACGCTAAGGAGGCGGCACATTTTTGGTTCAGCACCCTGGATTTAGCCACTAATCAGCAAGCGCAACCCAGGTGCTGAACCAAAAATGGGTCGGCTTCTAAGCTTACATTTTTGGTTTTCAAATAAAGATAGCAAGAGAATGAAGAAAAATTAATAATAGGAGTAAATTAGAAAGTTGATTCAAATTGCATGCTCTATCTGAATCACGAAAGAAAACATTTGGGTTTAGTGTCCCTTTAAGACTACAAAAAATAAGATTACAAAGCTATGTCTCTGTCCAATAAATATGTGGATTACCAAACTGTACGTCTTCTACAGGGGGATACCGGACCTCTGGGCCCACAAGGCGCAGTGGGAGAAGATGGAGAGAGGGTAAGTAGATGCACTGAAAATAATGAATCCATTGAGAGTTACTGTAAATTATCTCAACAGTAAAATCCAAAATATTAAGTTGTTCTTCCTTATTTATCTAATAGGGATCAGATGGAGAGGTCGGGCAACGTGGACTTCCTGGAGAACCAGTAAGAAAATTCCTTATATCACGTCACCTTATTGTGTTAATAGACCGGCAGGCTTAAAGCTGTAACATTAGTAAATCTTACATGTAACATTGTATCCCTCAAAAATGGGTGACATAGTCACATTTGTATATAGGACAATGAGTAAATAAGCTTCAGACAAATTCATACGTCCAATTTGCAAATATTTAAAGGGACATTAAATACTTTGAAATGGTAATATAAAATAATAAATAGTCTATATAAAAAAAATCTGCAATATACGTTCATTATTTATTTTGCCCCCTTTTCCTATGATCCCATTCTAAAATTGTGAGCATTTCAGCTCCCGTTAGAAGTGTTAAGTGCAGAACACTGTTATATTCCACACAGCTATTGGCTGCACACTCTAGTTACCTATTTATAACTGTCCCTAATTGGCCACAGCAGAGAAGGTAACCTAAGTTACAACATGGCAGCTCCCATTGTTTTATAGACACTAAAACTTTACATTTATTTTGTCAATATTTAAACAGCTAATGAAACTTTAAAAAATACATCTACATGTTATTCTCAGACTAATCTTTTCTTTGAATGCATCATTCTATCTAGCATTTATTTAGTGTTTAATGTCCCTTAAATGCAGATAGTTTTTCTCCAAACATACTTTTAGATTTTTTTTTAATTTGCTTGTACACATTGATCATTAAATTAATAGCTAGTTTACTTTTTGGAGAAAAATATGTTGAGTTACGGCTTATGTCAATACTGTTATATGGACATGTTTATTTATATATATATACAGTATCTATATCTATCTATCTATCTATCTATCTATCATCTATATATATATATATATATATATATATATATATATGTAAAATATACATTACATTAAAAGGATATGAAACATAAAAATTTCATGTTGTGATTTAGACAGAGCATACAATTTTAAAGAAGTTCCCAATTTACTTCTATAATCAAATCTGCTTTATTCCCATGTTATTCTTTGTTGAAGATATACCTAGGTAGGTGTCCGGAGTACTACATGACAGAGACTAGAGCTGCCATCTAGTGCTCTTGCATTCTAGTAGCGCTGCAATCTAGTGCTCTTGCAAATGGATAAGATTCTTAAAACATGTGCATACATCCCTGCTTTTCCATAAAAGATACTAAGAGAACGAAGAAAATTTGATAATGGAAGTAAATTAGAATATTTTTTTAAATTGTACGCTCTATCTGAATTATGAAAGAAACATTTTGGGTTTCATGCCCCTTTAATGCCCTGCACTTTCTATAAATGAAATGATTTTAGAACCATTTGTTTGAAAGTAATATCGATTGTAAAATAAATGAATGTACTTTATCATACAACATAAAATGAATAAAATATGAATAAAAACGTTATATAATATAGTCATACAAATTATGAACATACAATTTTCTGCTCACAGTTTAGCATAAGTACCTTTATCTGATCTCCAATGTGCCTCTCAAAACCTCTGAAATGTACTCTCTTTTAATCACGTAGGGAGTCAGAGGTCTTCTTGGTCCCAAGGGCCCTCCTGGAATTGCTGGCCCCCCTGTGAGTATCTGTGTATGCCCCTTTATGTTACTGTACGTCAGTGTGTGTAGCTTTTATGCCATAACATCTCTCTGTATCACTGCAGGGTGTAAGAGGCATGGACGGAGCTGTCGGACCAAAGGGAAATATGGTAAGAAAATAAATATATTGATATGATCTATATTTATATGTGTGTGTGAGAGAGAGAGTATGTATATATGTATTAAGTAAGGGAATATTTATTTATGATTGTGTTGGTGTATATATTAGAACGCACATTCGTAATGAAGATACAGATATTTGTTTCGTTTTCACAAAATAAATATCTGAACAAATGCACAAACTAATTATAAAACAAAACAAATATACACTAATGAAATTTGTTAGTATTTATTAATTTCCTTTAAATTAGTATTTAAAGGTGAGGTACGTGCCACTAGTGCGCTGGGGAGCCGCAATAATCACGAACCTTAACTAAGTTCAAGGCCACGCTAAAAGAAGGCTTAGTGCAGTGGACCAAGAGCGGGCGCTACGGGAGAAGCTCCTTTAGCGCAGTCTGGTATCTGGCGCACTAAGAGGTTGATTTATCAAGCTGCGGCAGACAGGGGCCCATATACGCGCCCCTGTCTACCGCAGCTCACCTCTGACGGGCTGAATTCCCTGGCAGAATTCAGCATTGCACACGAGCGCTATTTTGCGCTCGCGTAGAATCCCGCCCCCTGCCTGCGCACAACCAATCATGCACGGGCAGGAGTTGTCAATCTCCCCAGTCGGACTAGACCAGGGAGATTGAAATTCGCCACCTGAGAGGTGGCTAAAAGAGTAGGGAAGCAGCGCTCTGATGACCGCTACTTGTTAAATACGGTGTGCAGGTTCTCTTGTGAGAACCTGCAGTAGTAGACAGGCGAAAGCGTGCCGAAGAGGATGATAAATCGACCTTTAAGTATTCTATTAGTGCAGCTCTAGACTCAGTGACAAAGGCTCGGGATTTGTGCGACTCCCCCAGCGCAATAGAGGTAAGTTTACGCCGACCGGTGACGTTTTTCACCTGCAGCAAAGAAACATTTACATAAGTTTTAATTAAAATGAATGAAAATGTTACTGGATATTTAGTATTCGTTTTGTTTAAACCTAACTTGTGCAGCAAACAAATAATCTGAAAACTAAATGATCAGAATATTTGTTACAAATAATTAATCAGAAAGAAATTATTTGCTGCTGCAGGTCTAGTATGTATGTATGTGTGTATAGTATAGTGATATATTGTTCAACATATATCTATATATTATCTATCTATTTATTTATCTATCTTTCTATCTTTCTAGCTATTATCTATCTATCTATCTATCTATCTAGCTATTATCTATCTATCTATCTATCTAGCTATTATCTATCTATCTATCTATCTATCTATCTAGCTATTATCTATCTATCTATCTAGCTATTATCTATCTATCTATCTTTCTAGCTATCTTTCTAGCTATTATCTATCTATCTATCTATCTATCTATTATCTATATATCTGTTTGTCTATCTGTTGAATTAGTAAACACCAAATATGCATATTTCCCTGTTTGTTTCTCTCAGGGTCCACAAGGAGAGCCCGGCCCCCCAGGTCAGCAGGGAACCCCAGGAACTCAGGGTCTGATGGGTCCACAAGGTGCCACTGGTCCTCCAGGAGAGAAGGTAATTATACAGTAGGGCCAGGAACAGCCTGAGATGTGACGGATTTGTATGGGGTTTAATCTGTATGTATTCACTTACAGGGACCCCTAGGGAAACCTGGCCTTCCTGGCATCCCCGGATCAGACGGACCACCTGTAAGTACAGCACTGTATTCTAATCTATAAATGTGATATGTCTACACCACAAATAATAGATCAGGGGCCAGCAACCTTGGGCCCCTCAGATGTTTTGGAACTAAATTTCCCATGATGCTCAGACAGCCTAAAGAGTGTCTCAGCATCATGGGAAATGTAGTTCCAAAACATCTAAGGGGCCCAAAGTTACTTGCTTTAGATAATCCTGGTTTTTAGACATAGTAAATTGTTACAACTAATTACAACAATATTTAATGTATTAACGACTTTCTGTAATGATCAGTCCTAGAGGATTTTTTTTTTTTGCCATTCGCTCATAATTTCAGCTTTTTTATCTCTGGCTTAAAGGGGCAGAAAAAAAAGCAAAAAGAAAAGGCTAGAACATTCTATTATTGCAATATTGCTTAAACACACCTATTTGTGTACTGCTAACTCAACAGGATTGAGCACAATATTATCTATATGGCACACATGAACTAGCACTGTCTAACTTTAAAAAAACTTTCAAAATGCCCTGAGATAAGAGGCAGCCTTCAATGGCTTAGACATTAGCATATGAGCCTACTGAGGTTTAGTTTTAAGCTAAGAATACCAAGAGAACAAAGCAAATTTGATTATAAAACTAAATTGGAAAGTAGTTTAAAATTATGTGCCCTATCTGAATCATAAAAGTTTGATTCTGACTTATCTGTCCCTTTAATTCTATTGAAGCCGTATACCTCTTTCTAGCCCCGAATAACACTGGTAGAGATTCACTAACAACCTCTCTAAACACTTCCTGTTCACCATTGACTGTGTTATTCACTAAAGAATAGAGAGATGTGTGAAGTTTACTTAGTGAGCGCCATAGAAAAACATAGACAAAGGTGGGACTAGAGAGGTCTGAGAAACTGGACAGGCTGTTAGTGAATCTACCCTATTTTGTAGCACTTTTCCTACCAATGTTGGACTATTAAAGTGATGGTAAACTCTCCCCTTTTTAAAATCAGATCTCGATTGTTAGTGATATTTTACATGGAGTTTAATTGATCAGTTGAAATAAAGTTGCGCTACAACTTACTATTTAATATAGATATAAAATTCAAATACCTGCGCCTGCTTCAAAAGTAATTTTTTTTTCTGTGAGCTAAAGGTTTGATTTGTTGTCCAATCAACGCTCTAGTTACAACAAAAGTGCCATATGGGGAGGGCGCTGATTGGACAATTCAAACTTTTAGCTCACTTTTAGCTCACAGAAAATTTGACTTTGGTAGTGGGCGGCAGAGCACAGGGTATTTGAATTTCATATTTATATTAAAAAGCAAGTTATAGCACATCTTCTTTACAACTAATGAATTAAACTCTATCTAAAGTATCACTAACATTCTGGATCTGTTTTTATAAAGGGGGGTTACCATAACTTTAAGGTAGTGCTAGTTATACTAAGGGTTATACATTTCCGTGCTTAGAATGAAACTTATGTGTATGTATATTGTCTAAAAAACACCATAAAAAATATTACCCAAAACCTCAGTTTTCACTATGATAGCGATCCTCTTGTTCAGCTCAGACAGTGCCTGGTACAACTATCCAGGAATATCTAAGTCTCTAAAAATATATATAAAAAAATTATATGTCTCTAAAAAAAAAAATATAAGTATCTAATAAAACCTAAACTGAGATTATACCCAATCCTAGACTAAGCAATTAAAGGGACACTCAAGTCAAAATTAAACTTTAATGTCTACTTTTGCATGTTTTTGTAATTGAGAACAGTGTCAGTTCTAGACCTTTAACTGTGGAGACTAAACACTGAAAATGCAGAGTCAGGTTGCTCATGGGCAGAGTCATAAGTCTCCTTTGGTTGAAGTGTGGGTGGGTTGAGTTGCAAATGTTCAGTGGGGGAGGAGTAGAGCATTTGATGTGTTGACTGGCAGTTCAGGGGTGGGGCTAGATAAAGGGACACTGAACCCAAATTTTTTCTTTCGTGATTCAGATAGAGCATGCAATTTTAAGTAACTTTCTAATTTATTACTATTATTAATTTTTCTTTGTTCTCTTGCTATCTTTATTTGAAAAAGAAGGCATCTAAGCTAATGAGCCAGACAATTTTTGGTTCAGTCCCTGGACAGCACTTGTTTATTAGTGGTGAAATTATCCACCAATCAGCAAGAACAACCCAAGTTGTTCACCAAAAATGGGCCGACATCTAAACGTACATTCTTGCTTTTCAAATAACGATACCAAGATAATGAAGAAAATTTGATAATAGGAATAAATTAGAAAGTTGCTTAAAATTACATGCTCTATCTGAATCATGAAAGAGAAAATTTGGGTTCAGTGTCCCTTTAAGGATGTGACCAGAACGAAGGGGCAGATTTCACCCTCCCTTTGAGTCCAATGGCACAATAGGGTTGTAACTTAAAATACTTCAGGGCAGTTTTTCACCCCTGTAGAATGCCACTGATTAAGAACCCTCACCACTGGTATTCCAATCCATCAGTCAATCATTATATAGCTTTTATATATTTAATTCTATATCCTTCAACTTTGAATCCCCATTTGGCTTGTTTTGAGTAAAATATCTTTTGGTTGCTACCACAGCTTTGTGTATGCGCTCATGGAAATTAGCTAAGTTTTAACTTTCATATCCCGTTAACTAAATCAAATGGATTGGATTGGCATAGAAACAAGTCAAAACACACCTTATTTCAAAAGTTTTTTGTTTTTTTTAAGTCACTTGAAATTAACATTTCAATTTTAAGTTTAATATAACAAAATATAACATTGAATTTAAAAATAAAATTAAATGTAGAATGTCAAAGTGAACATTAGTTTTTTGAAAAAAATAAACACAATAGTTGATAATCGGAAATTTCATTAAAAAAAAAAAGGCAGTTAATATTAAAAATGACCCAGAAATATTCCCAAAAGCTGTTAATTAGTCATGGTTTTATCTGTAAAAATAATTAAAAAATTAACTAAATTTATTAAAAACAGGTAATGAATATTTTGCTAAAAAGTTAGGAATACTGATATATGTGTGCAAAAAAATCCTTAGCAATAAAATATGGTAAAGTGATTTTACTTGGTGCACTGCTGCTCCTGAGACCACTTAGGTATGCTTTTCAACAAAGGATACCAAGTGAATGAAGCAAATTAGATAACAGAAGTAAATTGGAAAGTCATTTAAAATTGCATGTTCTGCCTGAATAATAAAAGTTTAGTTTGACTTTACTGTCCCTTTAAGACACCATGATACCATCATCATGGTGTCTTAAAGGGACAGTAAACTCATCTCAGTGTCTTCACATGTTGCCCCTAAATGGGTATTGAAATTCAAAGATATGATGGTAGTAATGAAGAATCACCTGGGCTTGGGGCCTGCATGGGGAAGGAAAGAGATGCCCTTATATTGGGGGTAAACAATAGTGCTTCTATATGATGGCGTATACCTCCTTCCACATGTGGCATCAGATCAGTGAAGGTTGTATGGGGGTGTAAAACCCTGTTTAGCTGTAAAGGGCTCCATATATTAGGTGTGCTGTGTTTACCCCCCAATAGCGCCCCCCGCAATAGTAAGTTCTATAACCGCATTGACGCTTCTATAGCAGTTCTCCCCTGTGCTGCATTCTTAGTATAACGTCGCTGGTCTCTACCCTTTAGAGTAACATAATATCAACATTCTGAAATTTCTAGTTCTCATCTTAACATTTCATAATAAACATCTCAAGACGATTCTAGTAAAATGTCTTTACTGTCATAATAAATAGCTTTCAATAAAGTTAGTCAAACAAAACTTTATCAAAACATAGAAACCTAGAAGACATTTTTGCCTTGATCAAAAGAGAAATTTGTTTTTAATCTTGAATCACAGACTTATATTTACCATCCTGTCACTCAAAAGTCAAAATTTAAAGGGACAGTGTACTCCAGAATTTTTATTGTTTAAAAAGATATATAATCCCTTTATAACCCATTCCTCAGTTTTGCATAACCAACACAGCTATATTAATACACTTTTTACCTCTGTGATTACCTTATTATCTAAGCTTCTGCAGACTGTCCCCTTATTTCAGTTCTTTTGACAGACTAGCATTTTAGCCAATAAGTGCTGATTTATAAATAACTCAACGGGAGTGAACACAAATGTTATCTATAAGGCACAGATGAGCTAGAACTGTCTGTCTAACTGTAAAAAACTTTCAAAATGCACTGATAAGAGGCAGCCTTCAACGGCTTAGAAATTAGCATATGAGCCAACCTAGGTTTAGCTTTTTTAGGATTATACCAATATCCATGCAGTTTTTTTAATTATGTTTTATTTTCCTGCATTAAAATTGCACAAAAGTAAAAAAAGCACATTTCCATGACTTAGGCAGATCACACAATTATAATAGGCTTTTCAATTTACTTATATTATAACATTTACTTGGTATCCATTATTGAAAAGAATACCTAGGTAGGCTCAGAAACAGAAACACACTACTGGGAGCTAGCTACACATATATCTCTTGTCATTAGCTCACCAGGTGTGTTCAGCTAGCTCCCAGCAGTGCATTGCTGTTGTGGAACTGATTTTAACTCTGTGTTTTTAATGTAACTCATTTGCAGGGGTTAAACCAGTGGCATATTTAGGTTTTGTTCTAATTTACTTCAATTATCAATTTTACTTAGTTCTTTTGGTAGGCTTTGTTGAAAAAGCAAGTAGATAGGCTCCGGAGTGTATCTCAAGCAACCTATGCTGCCATCTAGTGATCAAAATACTTTTTGCTAAACTTCAGCTATACAGTTCTGACATGTGCATGATACCTACCTAGCAGCTAGATTACGAGTTTTGCGATATGAGTGAAAAAGCAGCGTTAAGGTTCTTTTTTCACCACCGCTGGTATTACGAGTTTTGCAGGTTTAGCTGCACCGCACACTTTTTTGGCCGTAACGCAACGTAATTACCGCAGCTTTCAAAAAGTCCTTTTTCAATGGGACTTCCATAGCGCCGGTATTACGAGTTTGCCTAAGAGGCCAAAAAGTGAGCAGTACAGCCTATACCGCTAAGATCCATACCGTAAACTAATAGTCGGTAGTTATGGGTTTTACGCTACAAAGCTGTAGCATAAAACTCATAACTAAAATGCTAAAAAGTACACTAATACCCATAAACTACCTATTAACCCCTAAACTGAGGCCCTCCCGCATCGCAAACACTAAAATTATTAACCCCTAATCTGCTGCTCCGGACACCGCCACCACTATAATAAACATATTAACCCCGAAACCACCGCACTCCCGCATCACAAACACTAGTTAAATATTATTAACCCTAAATCTGCTGCCCCTAACATCGCCGTCACCTACCTACATTTGTTAACCCATAATCTGCCGCCCCTAACGTCGCTGCCACTATGCTAAATTTATTACCCCCTAAACCTAAATCTAACCCTGACCCTAACACCCCTAACTTAAATATAATTAAAATAAATCTAAATAAAACCTACTATCATTACCTAAATAATTCCTATTTAAAACTAAATACTTACCTGTACTAACTACCTAGCTAAAATAAATACAAATTTACCTGTAAAATAAAACCTAACCTGCCTTACACTAACACCTATCCTTACACTACAATTAAATCAATTACATTAATTAAATACAATTACCTAAATTACAAAAAACAAACACTAAATTACACAAAATAAGAAAATAAATGATCAGATATTTAAATTAATTACACCTAATCTAATAGCCCTATAAAAAAAAAAACAACCCAAAATTAAAAAAAAAACCCTAGCCTAAACTAAACTACCAATAGCCCTTAAAGGAGCCTTTTGCAGAGCATTGCCCCAAAGAAATCAGCTCTTTTACCTGTAAAAAAAAAAAATACAAACACCCCCTAACAGTAAAACCTACCACCCACACAACCAACCCCCCCAAAAAAATCCTAACTAAAAAACCTAAGCTCCCCATTGCCCTGAAAAGGGCATTTGGATGGGCATTGCCCTTAAAAGGGCATTTAGCTCTTTTTCAAGTGCCCAAACCCCTAATCTAAAAATAAAACCCACCCAATAAACCCCCGAAGATCCACTTACAGAAGACCCGACTTCAATCCTCAACGAAGCCGGCAGAAGTCTTCATCCAACCGGGCAGAAGTCTTCATCCAACCGGGCAGAAGTCTTCATCCAGACGGCACGGAGCGGCTCCATCTTCAAGACATCCGGCACGGAGCATCCTCTTCAATCGACGTCTTCTTGCAGAATGAAGGTTCCTTTAAATTACGTCATTCAAGAAGATGGCATCCCTTTAATTCCGATTGGCTGATAGAATTCTATCAGATTTTATTTTACAGATACATTTGTATTTATTTTAGCTAGGTAGTTAGTAAATAGTTAATAACTATTTAGTAACTATTCTACCTAGTTAAAATAAATACAAACTTGCCTGTGAAATAAAAATAAAACCTAAGCTAGATACAATGTAACTATCAGTTATATTGCAGCTAGCTTAGGGTTTATTTTACAGGTAAGTATTTAGTTTTAAATAGGAATTATTTAGTTAATAATAGTAGGTTTTATTTAGATTTATTTTAATTACATTAAAGTTAGGGGGTGTTAGGGTTAGGGCTTAATAACTTTAGTATAGTGGCGGTGACATTGGGGACGGCAGATTTGGGGTTAATAAGTGTAGGTAGGTGGCGGCAACATTGGGGCGGCATATTAGGGGTTAATAACTGTAATGTAGGTGGCAGCAGTGGTGGGGTGGCAGATTAGGTGTTAATAAGTGTAATGTAGGTGTCGGCAATTAGGGGTGTTTAGACTCAGGGTTTATGTTAGGGTGTTAGGTATAAATATAAATTTAGTTTCCCCATAGGAATCAATGGGGCTGCGTTACGGAGCTTTACGCTGCTTTGTTGCAGGTGTTAGGCTTTTATTTCAGATGTCTCTCCCCATTGATGGCTATGGGGAAATCGTGCACGAACACGTAAAACCAGCTCACCGCAGCGCTGGTATTGGAGTGCGGTATGGAGCTCAATTTTGCTTTACGCTCACATATTGCCTGATAACGCTGGGTTTTTGTAAACCTGTAATACCAGCGCTGTAGGTAAGTGAGCGGTGCCGCTCATAACGCAAAACTCGTAATCTAGCCGTAAGTAAATTGAATAATAAAAGTAAACTGGATTTTTTTAAAATTGTTTGCTTTATCTGAATTATGAAAAAAAATATTGGATTTTGTGTCCTTTTAAGCAACAAATCCCCTTTAAATACTATTCTTTTGGATACATTGCTCCTTGAGTGGTTCATTTTATAAGTCTCCTGAATAAGAAAATATTCTAGTTAATTACATTGAAAACTACTAGACTGACAACTGAAAATTAATGTTCAATATATCTCTCATATGTTGCAGGGTCATCCAGGAAAAGAGGGTCCAGGAGGGACTAAGGGTAATCAAGTAAGTATCCTAAAATTAGGATAGTACCTATCTAACAGTTCATCCACCTGGAGAAATTCCCCCTGCATGGTGTTTACCCCTATTGTCTAACCAGCTCTTTCTCTTATGTAGGGTCCCCTCGGTGTACAAGGTACCATTGGTTACCCAGGACCCCGGGGTGGAAAGGTAAAGTGATTCTGATATCTTAAAACCCCTTTCCGCTCTTTATTTTCAGTGGCTTCACATCACTTCAATACTCTCCTTTTCTTTTGTATTATTTTTATTTCCCTCTTCCTCTATCACATGTTCCTCCTCTGTATATCTCACCTTCCTCTATCACATGTTTGCTCTCAGTATATCTCACCTTCCTCTATCACATGTTCCTCCTCAGTATATATCACCTTCCTCTATCACATGTTCTTCCTCAGTATATAACACCTTCCTCTATCACATGTTCCTCCTCAGTATATCTCACCTTCCTCTATCAGATGTTCTTCCTGAGTATATATCACCTTCCTCTATCAGATGTTCCTCCTCAGTATATCTCACCTTCCTCTATCACACGTTCCCCCTCAGTATATCTCACCTTCCTCTATCAGATGTTCCTTCTCAGTATATCTCACCTTCCTCTATCATATATTTATCCTCAGTATATATCACCTTCCTCTATCACAGGTTCCTCCTCCGTATATATCACCTTCCTCTATCACATGTTCCTCCTCAGTATATCTCACCTTCCTCTATTACATGTTCCTCCTCAGTATATCTCACCTTCCTCTATCACATGTTCCTCCTCCGTATATATCACCTTCCTCTATCACATGTTCCTCCTCAGTATATCTCACCTTCCTCTATCAGATGTTCCTGCTCAGTATATATCACCTTCCTCTATCACATGTTCCTCCTCAGTATATATCACCTTCCTTTATCACCTGTTCCTCCTCAATATATCTCACCTTCCTCTATCAGGTGTTCCTCCTCAGTATATCTCACCTTCCTCTATCACACGTTCCTCCTCAGTATATCTCACCTTCCTCTATCACATGTTCCTCCTCAGTATATCTCACCTTCCTCTATCACATGTTCCTCCTCCGTATATATCACCTTCCTCTATCACATGTTCCTCCTCAGTATATCCTTCCTCTATCACATGTTCCTCCTCAGTATATCCTTCCTCTATCCCATGTTCCTCCTCAGTATATCTCACCTTCCTCTATCACATGTTCCTCCTCAGTATATCTCACCTTCCTCTATCACATGTTCCTCCTCAGTATATCTCACCTTCCTCTATCAAATGTTTTTCCTCAGTATATCTTACCTTCCTCTATCACATGTTCCTCCTCAGTATATCTCACCTTCCTCTATTAGATGTTCCTCCTCAGTATATCTCACCTTCCTCTATTAGATGTTCCTCCTTAGTATATCTCACCTTCCTCTATCACATGTTCCTCCTCAGTATATCTCACCTTCCTCTATCACATGTTCCTTGTCAGTATATATCACCTTCCTCTATCACATGTTCCTCCTCAGTATATATCACCTTCCTCTATCACATGTTCTTCCTCAGTATATCTCACCTTCCTCTATCACATGTTCCTCCTCAGTATATCTCACCTTCCTCTATCACATGTTCCTCCCCAGTATATCTCACCTTTCTCTATCACACGTTCCTCCTCAGTATATCTCACCTTCCTCTATCACACGTTCCTCCTCAGTATATCTCACCTTTCTCTATCACATGTTCCTCCTCAGTATATCTCACCTTCCTCTATCACACGTTCCTCCTCAGTATATCTCACCTTTCTCTATCACATGTTCCTCCTCAGTATATATCACCTTCCTCTATCAAATGTTCTTCCTCAGTATATCTCACCTTCCTCTATCACATGTTCCTCCTCAGTATATCTCACCTTCCTCTATCACATGTTCCTCCTCAGTATATATCACCTTCCTCTATCACACGTTCCTCCTCAGTATATCTCACCTTCCTCTATCACACGTTCCTCCTCAGTATATCTCACCTTTCTTTATCACATGTTCCTCCTCAGTATATATCACCTTCCTCTATCACACGTTCCTCCTCAGTATATCTCACCTTCCTCTATCACACGTTCCTCCTCAGTATATCTCACCTTTCTTTATCACATGTTCCTCCTCAGTATATATCACCTTCCTCTATCACACGTTCCTCCTCAGTATATCTCACCTTCCTCTATCACACGTTCCTCCTCAGTATATCTCACCTTTCTTTATCACATGTTCCTCCTCAGTATATATCACCTTCCTCTATCACATGTTCCTCCTCAGTATATCTCACCTTCCTCTATCACATGTTCCTCCTCAGTATATCTCACCTTCCTCTATCAGATGTTCCTCCTCAGTATATCTCACCTTTCTCTATCACATGTTCCTCCTCAGTATACCTCATCTTCCTCTATCACATGTTCCTCCTCAGTATATCTCACCTTCCTCTATCACATGTTCCTCCTCAGTATATCTCACCTTCCTCTATCACACGTTCCTCCTCAGTATATCTCACCTTCCTCTATCACACGTTCCTCCTCAGTATATCTCACCTTCCTCTATCACATGTTCCTCCTCAGTATATCTCACCTTCCTCTATCACACATTCCTCCTCAGTATATCTCACCTTCCTCTATCACATTTTCCTCCTCAGTATATCTCACCTTCCTCTATCACATGTTCCTCCTCAGTATATCTCACCTTCCTCTATCACATGTTCCTCCTCAGTATATCTCACCTTCCTCTATAACATGTTCCTCCTCAGTATATCTCACCTTCCTCTATCACATGTTCCTCCTCAGTATATATCACCTTCCTCTATCACACGTTCCTCCTCAGTATATCTCACCTTCCTCTATCACATGTTTGCTCTCAGTATATCTCACCTTCCTCTATCAGATGTTCCTCCTCAGTATATCTCACCTTCCTCTATCACATATTCCTCCCCAGTATATCTCACCTTCCTCTATCACACGTTCCTCCTCAGTATATCTCACCTTCCTCTATCACATGTTCCTCCTCAGTATGTCTCACCTTCCTCTATCAGATGTTCCTCCTCAGTATATCTCACCTTCCTCTATCATATGTTCCTCATCAGTATATCTCACCTTTCTCTATCACATGTTCCTCCTCAGTATACCTCATCTTCCTCTATCACATGTTCCTCCTCAGTATATCTCACCTTCCTCTATCACATGTTCCTCCTCAGTATAGCCCACCTTCATCTAGCATACCTCATTCATTTTTCATCTCCATGTTGGCCTTTCCCTCTCATTCACATGGTTTTCTCTCTGTTTACAGGGTATTGATGGGATTCGTGGTCTTAAAGGACATAAAGGAGAGAAGGTACAAGAAATATGATTTATTTTGTTTTAAGCTTCACATACTATAATTCATGTTTCTGCCGACCTTTCACACTATCTCTACCCATGTACATGATAGTGTTCCTGTATCACAGTGAGGGATAATTTGCTAACACATTGGGGCCACAGATATTTAAGAAGCCTTAAAGGCTGCTTTTAATTTATGGAAATTAAACACACAAATAATATATTTCCTAAAAATGTCTAGTGCCACAGGCCCAGTTCTAAGTAATGTTGCAGGGTACCCTCTGTTTGGTTTTCTCTTTTTCAGAGGGCGCCTTTGAGTTTGTCCACTAACCAGAAGTCCTAAACGCTGCTATGTTTAGTTTTGCTTTTTTAATGGGGACACAAAATATAAGGCACACATTCAATGGGGCCACAAAAACGTTTGCAGGGGGCCACATGTGGCCCATTGGACGTCAGTTGGCCGTCCCTGATGTATAACATACTTGTAATTTGCTTTTCTAGAGTTTTCCATTAATAGCTCCACTTCCCTCATACCAGGTTTGTTGACAAGTGCTTGTGTTTCCTTCACAGGGTGAAGATGGATTCCCGGGATTCAAAGGTGACTTTGGAGTGAAAGGTGACAAGGTGAGTTTTTTTTTATAATCACACAAAGAGAGATCTGTGGTGCATAATATCTATATATCATAACATTTAATTTGTAATAGCATCTTATTTATCCATTACTTAACGTAGATCAGTATTGGCTAACCATGCACCTCAGATGTTTTGAAGCTACATTTCCCATGATGCTCAACTAGACCTCAGAGTTCCTAAGCTTCATGGAAAATGTAGTTTCAAAACATCTCTGGAGCCAAGGTTAGTCATCGCTGCCCTAGATAATAGGAAAGGGTTAAACATAACTATTGTTTGTTGACTAATATAACTCACACTTCTGATTGGCTCACCAACATTTTCCTGCTCCAGAGCTCCAATACTTGCAGCTTCTTATGCTGGGATTTATCCATGTGTTTAATACTTATGTGAGGGTTACATAGGAACAGTGATGCAAACATTGCAAACACTAATGAATAAGAATATCCTATTCCTTTTAAGTACCTTACAGCTATTCCTGAATCTTTAGCAATATGATCTATCTATCATCTATCTATCTATCTATCTATCTATCTATCTATCTATCTTTATCTTTCTATCTATCAATCAATCAATCAATCAATCTATCTATCTACCTATCTATTTACCTATCTACCTATCTATGTATGTATGTATGTATCTATCTATCTATCTATCTATCTATATATCTATCTATCATCTATCTATCTATCTATCTATCTATCTATCTATCTATCTATCTATCTATCTATCAATCTATCATCTATCAATCTCTCCTCAAAGTGATATTGCTTTTTCTGTTCTTTCTCTCTCCTCACATTTGTTTTTTAAATGTATATCTCTTGCACATTGGGCTTAATGTGCTAAACAGTGTATGCTGCTTTCAAGCCCTTGTGGGGTTGCAAGCCTGCTTTCCACAATGTAAAAAACTGTTGCTCAAGAGATGGGGAAGGTATTACAAATGCAAGCGAATATGCAATGATACACCTGGGTATATATATTCACCCCATTAATCTTTTTAAAGGGTGAAGGTGGAGTTCCAGGGTCTCGAGGAGAAGATGGCCCTGAGGGTCCAAAGGGGAGATCAGGTCCCCCAGGTGACCCAGGTCCCCTCGGATTGCTTGGGGAGAAGGTAAGACGTGGAAGCCTTCTAGATGAGACCTCACACATTTATCACAATACACATCTGTGACCAGCTTCTTTCTCTTCCATTTCCTAGGGCAAACTGGGCGTACCAGGTCTGCCAGGGTATCCAGGACGCCAGGGAACTAAGGTATGTAGGTGACGATAGGCACAGGGGCCACTAAGAATACGACAAAATAAGAGGGGTCTTAACCTATTGTAAGCTCATGAGTCCACCTGTCCCGTTGATCATTTTATGTAAAGATAACTCAAGGCAGGGCCCTCTACAATTATGTTTTATATAAATGTATTCTGATGATTGTACTCCTCCATACCTGTATACTTAAAGGACCACTCAAAGCAGTAGGATTATATAATTAACAAGTGCACAATAAAAAGACAATGATTTAAAACCTACTCTGAATTTCAAATAAGCATTATATTTTTTTTCTGGCAAATTCATTTTTTCTCTTATTTTCCGGCCCCCTGTATCATGTGACAGACATCAGCCAATCACAGACTAGTATACAATATGTATAACCTGTGAGCTTGTGCACATGCTCAGTAGGATCTTGTTCCCCAGAAAGTGTGAATATAAAAAGACTGTGCAAAACTTGATAATGGAAGTAAATTGGAAAGTGTCTTAAAACTGCTGCTCTTTCTGAATCCTAAAAGTTTATTTTGACTTGAGTGTCCCTTTAATGTTACGGCGCTGAGTACTATATTGCTGCTTTATAAATAAACAATGATAATAATATTCTTTATTATATTACAGGGATCACTTGGTTTCCCAGGATTCCCCGGGACTAACGGAGAGAAAGGAGCAAGGGTATGACAATCCTCACTTTACGCCATAAAACAAATCCTATTTATACTTTACGATTATAGGGTATCACTGTCTATTTTAGTACAGGCCTGCCGCCATTTGCTATGCTACCATATTATTTTCACAAGGTTGGCATCTCAGTTTATACAAGAGACGCAGTGTTAACTGGTGGGTTTGTCTCTAGAGAAAACAAATTGGTTGTAAGTTGATCCTTTTTAGTGACCAAATGCATTCTTTATAGATGAACTACAGAACGAAACCATTTGTTAGGAGTAAAGGCTTCAACGCATTGTGTAGCAGTTTATTGGAGCCATCTCTGGCAGCCAAAGGGTTAAAACTTAAACTGCATTTAGCATTAGTAAAGCTGTACTGTCTAAATATAGGTAGATCTTGTATCAAATAAGTCAGTGGAAATATAGAATTTTGTATATTCAATCAAGTATGTTTTTGGTCATCTTTTTTACTATGGTCTTTGTCTTGAGGCTGTGTTTGAATTCACATCTGTAATCTTATTGGCTACAAATATCAACAGCCAATCAAAATACAGAAAATTCCAATCTGTTTTAAATCTTCTAATATTGAAAACATTCTATTTCCATAACCTTTACAAGCATATCTGGAATAGACTGATCACCCCCGTATAAAAATGAGTTATTTAGGTGTTACATATGGTTTTGATGGTTTTTCTATTAATTATATATGGTGATGATCTTGGTAACATAACACTATATGAACAAATTGTCTTGTCTGTTGTTCCAACATGTTTAGCAATAAGGGAATGTCTAGACGATTTGTTCCACCTGACTTTTGTTCTACCATTTGGATATTTCTGTAGACTGAATGTTAAAAGGGCATCATGCTGTAAAATTGGTTTTACCTTAATGAGATTTTAATGACTTATTATACAAGCTGCAGAGTTTAACATGTATGGGAATTGCAACTTTAACTTTATTTTTGCATATGAAATAGCTGTTAATTCTCATTTCAAGAATTACCCACTCAAATGGGCTGAGCATGCAAGGAGAGCAGACTTTGTTATCTTATCTCTCTATATACGCAAATTCCTCCTTATCTTATCACTTGCTGTATACATCTATACCCATAGAAAGGGCCAAATGATCAAAAACTCGCCAGCATTGAGAGAAATTGCACTAAATCTTTGGAGGCTTTTTTGAGCATTATATTGCAATATATGTGTTTCTCCTTCACATTCAGAACTCTGCATAGTGAAATAAACAGCTCTCAATCTAAACATTACATTTCTATAATTCTTTAAGGGACCTAGCAATACTGACAAGACTTAGATAATCTCGCTAGACCAGAGAGCTATAGATTATCGTGTCCTTAGAGAGAACAAGTGAAATGAACATTTTAGTTCCTCTCTCTCCCACGCCTACTGGGAGTGTGATTTCTTTAGCACCTTCTTGTTCATATAACTTTTCTTATTTCTAAAATTTTCAGCATAGGTGGGAATAGTACAGGCTAAAATAGCCTTTCAATTGACAAAATAAAGGTAAAGGATCTATTTGTAAACAATTTAAAGGGATACTAAATCCAATTTTTTTATTTCACAATTTAGATAGAGCATGCACTTTTAAGCAACTTTCTAATTTACTCCTATTATCAATTTTTCTTTGTTTGTTTGGTATCTTTATTTAAAAAGCAGGAATGTAAGCTTTAGGAACCAGATCATTTTTGGTTTAGCACCTGGGTAGCACTTGCTGATTGCTGTCTAAAAGTAGCCACCAATCAGCAAGCGCTACCCAGGTGCTGAACCAAAAATATGATAGCTCTTAAGTTTACATTCCTGCTTTTCAAATAAAGATACCAAGAGAACGATGAAAAATTGATAATAGGAGTAAATTAGAAAGTTGCTTAAAATTGCATGCTCTATCTGAATCATGAAAGGGAAAAAATGAGTTTATTGTCCCTTTAAGTTTCTGAATTATACAATGAAAGTTTTAAAAAGCTCCTAGATATAGCTTCAATTTACCGTTTGATTTTGCCCTTACTGGGAGTGTAGCTGATTATTACTTCTGATAGATCAGATCTGACCATATTCAGTTGAGAAGGCAGTGATGTCAGGTTGCTACTTGGACCTAATCTGTTAGCTCAGTGTAGTTTATGATGTCACCAGCCAGCTAAATCGCCTAACTGCAGAATGACCTTTTTTCCATTGTATTATGAACCTTTTTTTTTTTTTTTGCGGAAATCCTTTATTGTTTTAGTAAATGTTGCCAGTTTGACAGATTATTATGGGATATTACTTTTTACTGAGTGGGTATGAATAATTTGATTTTATGTTCTATGTGGTTGAAATGTTATGTTAATTCTTTGTTTTTTTACCTGCAGGGTCTTTCAGGCAAATCTGGACCAAGAGGAGAGAGGGGTCCCTCGGTATGTAACCAGTGATATATTGACTCCTTACACAGTGATTTGTTTATCAAGTTAAATTAAACACCTCTGCAATGTGTGTGATATTTCACCTTTCATTATTGTATGATTAACTCATAAAATACCTTTTTTTTCCAGGGTCCCAGAGGCCAGAGAGGTCCTAGGGGGGCCACAGGAAAGTCTGGTCCCAAGGTCAGTATAAAATCACCTAATTCCAGCATAAATCTATTTGTATCTATATATTCATGATGTGCCTGCTATTTGGTGTTTGTTTGTTACATTATGTTAGTATCAAGGTATCACCAAACAAATGTTTTATTTATTTATCTTGAAAATCTTTAAATTATATGGGTGAATAAGATTAAAGGGACACTAAACCCAAATTGAAAATGAATCAGAAAGAGCAGCAATTTTAAGCAGCTTTCTAATTTACTCCTATTATAAATTTGTCTTTGTTCTATTGCTATCTTTATTTAAAAAGCAGGAGTGTAAAGCTTAGGAGCCGGCCTATTTTAGGTTCAGCACCCTGGATAGAACTTGCTTATTGGTGACTCATTCAGCTAACCAATAAACAGGCTTAACCCAGGTTCTGAACCAAAAATGGGTCGGCTCCTAAGCTTTACATTCCTGCTTTTAAATAAAGATAGCATTAGAACAAGGAAAAAATTATAATTGGAGTAAATTAGAAAGTTGTTAAAAATTGCCTGCTCTATCTGAATCATGAAAGAAAATTGTAGGATTTAGAATCCCTTTAAGCTATATTATTGTTTTGGGCCTTTTTCCTGCAAAAAAAACCCCAAAACTTTTATATAACTTATGTAAATATTGGCAGACATAGAAATTCATACGAAATGTGATAAGCTAATTGGTTACTATATATAATCATCTTGAGTTGCATTGAGGGTTACCTGTATATGCAGATGTTGATATAACCTTAACCATCTTAAGGTCGCCACTCGCCAGTCATTAAAATGAGTGACTGGCGACAATCTTGCAACTCTTTCATCAACAGTAAGATTTTGGTACACAAGAGATCTCCACTCAAGATGTTGTGGTCTCACTCTCATTGACATTAATTCTGCTGTTGTGCAAATGTAGACGGATAGAATCCATATACCTTACTACTGTGTACACATGGGGCCGATTGACTAAAGTGCGGACAGACATGATACGATGTAGCGTATCATGTCCGCTGCATTTATCATTGCACCAGCAATTCTTGTGAACTGCTGGTGCAATACCGCCCCATGCAGATTCTCGCCCAATCGGCTGCTAGAAGGGGGTGCCAATCAGCCTGATCGTATAGGATCGGGCGGATTAAAGACCGCAGCCTCAGAGCAGGCTGACAAGTCTTTAGACCGCTGCTTTATAACTACTGTTTCTGGCGAGCCTGAAGTTTTGCGCAGAAACAGGGACATTCTGATCTTGATAATTCGGCTCCATAGTGTGAGATTTTGTTGATATGTCGTTTGCGTCATAACTAATTGTATGTATTTATACTGCCTTAATAACTGGTTTCTTTTTTTTCCTTTTCTTTTTTCGAAAACACAGGGTACATCGGGAGGTGACGGACCTTCTGGACCCTTAGGAGAGAGAGTAAGTTTCCTTTTTAAACCCCATAATCTTTGATTGTTTTTACTGTTTTATGAGTCCTTGATCACCATTTTCTTTCCATACCCAAAGTTCTTAACTTTTATTAAAAGGGACATGAAACCCAAACTTTTTATTTCATGATTTAGGTAGAACATACCATTTTAAACAACTTTTCAGTTTACTTCTATTATCAAATTTGCTTCATTCTCTTGGTATTATTTGTTGAAGGAGCAGCAATGCACCACTGGTTTCTAACTGAGCACATGGGTGAGCCAATGACAATCAGTATATATATGCAGCCACCAATCAGCAGCTAGATCCTAGGTTCTTTGCTGCTCCTGAGCTTTCCTAGTTAAACCTTTCCAGCAAAGGATAACAAGAGAAGGAAGCAAATTAAATAATAGAAGTAAATTGGAAAGATGTTTAAAATTGTATTCTCTGTCTAAATCATGAATGTCTAATTATGACTTTACTGTTCCTTTAATCTACTGTTCCTTTCTCCTTGTAAATGTCTGTATATCTTGTATCCACCTCTCTGTCCACCTGTCTATCTATCTCTTTGTCTGTCTATCCATTGTTCTTTCTGTCTATCCATCTGTCAATCCATCTCTATATCCATCTATCTGTTTGTATATGTGTGTGTATATATATATATATATATATATATATATATATATATATATATATTTTCTCTTCCACATGTGTGCATTCTCACTTTGAGAGAAGGGACAACCGCCATGGAGCTATTAAAGTATCAATAAACTAACAAAATTCTAGTTAGCCCCTGGACAAAGCGCAGATTAGAGGGAAGGGGCCTTTGACCCCGGGGAGGAGACAGTCCCCATGACGTTAGAGGGGTGTGGTCTCAACGAGGTCGTGGGGTAAGAGAAAGGAGTGGCGGTCATCTTTGAGGAATAAAAAGTTCAGAGCAGGCAGAAAGTTGCCCTCCCCCCATATTTCAGTGTTTTGGGTTTTCTATTTGTCACAGCGATTGCGGGTGTTAGTCCCCTCACGTAAGCAAGTTGACTACGGCCATAAGTGAAAGGGTTAACCTCCCCACGGGGTGGGAGAGCAGGTTAAGTAGCTTCTTGGACACGGGTTCCTTGGAGCGGTGGGTAAAATAACGGACTTAATTTAAGTCCAGGTAATAAAGTACGGCCTGGTCAACAAGTAAATGGAGGATGAAGATTTAAAATGGGACTAGCATTTCAGGGGTGTGTTCTAGCTGGTTCCAGTTAATAAAATGTTATGTGGTTATAAAGAGTTTGTTATTTATTTATGTTTTATTAAAATGGTTATTTAATAAAAGGCTGTGGACAAAATTGACCAAAGAACAAGTCTCAGTGTATTTATTAATAGTAACTTGTTAAAGGTAATCAATGCTTGAAAGTGGACAATATTTAGACGACTCATGGGGTCAAAGCACTCACTGGACTTTAGTCAGCAGTTAATCAGCAATAAAGAGTTTTAACTGCTGATTAAAGTCCAGTGAGTGCTTAGAATTGTTAGTTTATATATATAAATATGTTCATTTATAGGGCTTCTACATTTTACATAGCACTATACACAGGTACACTACATAATGTAAACAAACTGGAATAACAATGAAATATTCCTTCAATACACACATTCTTCTATTTTTTCCTTTTGTTCCCCCATATCTATCTTCCTCTCTGATTTATTTTACTTTATCCATTTCTAATCACATCCCAATAATGTTTAACTTCTTCTCTTTTTAGGGTCTTCCTGGACCTCAGGGTTCCAACGGCTTCCCAGGACCAAAAGGACCTCCTGTAAGTATATTTTGGAGATATTATCACACAACCTCTGAAAAAGAGAAATATGTTGGATGGTTTATCTTAAGACATAACAGTACAGACTAAATGATTTATCTTCTTTTATTGGTTGTCATATCCAAAAACCCTCACAGTCAAAGCCCTGAACCCACTGAAATAAATTTATTTACACCTAACTGCTAATCCAAAGTCCACATTTTCTTAAAATCTCTTAAAAGAGCAAACATTTGAGACCTAAAAGTATAACATATTTAATCTATCTTAAACAAATAAATTCTAATTCTTAATTTCTTTGCAGTGGTTAAACACATTGTAGTAAGAAAATGCCCTAGGGCATTAGAGGATTTCTTTGT
Source organism: Bombina bombina (assembly GCF_027579735.1). Taxonomy (NCBI): domain Eukaryota; kingdom Metazoa; phylum Chordata; class Amphibia; order Anura; family Bombinatoridae; genus Bombina; species Bombina bombina. The sequence continues at coordinate 558,967,746 of NC_069505.1, forward strand.
GAAATTGTATGCCCCTTTAAATTATATTATTTGAATTGTAGACTATACTTTTTAAAGTGAGGGAGAGCCTAGGAATGCCAGAAAAAATATATATTAAAGATCCCTTACTACAAATCCTAGTACTATCACTATCACAAGTCCAATACTATGGGGCATATGTATCAAGGTCCGTATGGAGCTTGATGCCCCGTGTTTCTGGCGAGCCTGCAGGCTTCTCGGAAATACAAGTTATGAAGCAGCGGTCTAAAGACCGCTGCTCCATAACCTGTCCGCCTGCTCTGAGGCGGCGGACAGACATCGCCGGAAATCAACCCAATTGAATATGATCGGGTTGATTGACACCCCCTGCTAACAGCTGTTTGGCCATGAATCTGCAGGGGGCGGCATTGCACCAGTAATTCACAAGAACTGCTGGTGCAATGATAAATGCTGAGAGCGTATGCTGTCAGCATTTATCAATGTGCAGCGGAAATTATCCGCAATATCGGATCATGTCTGCTCGCACAATGATAATTTGGCCTCTATGGATTCACTAGTAATAGTATTGGGTGTAGGTTATTTATCTGCCCATAGCTTACGTTATTCTCACAATAAAATTGTTGATTTCTGTAAGTTAAAGGGACATTCCAGCTAAAACTGGAATTTACATGGATGCATTTAGGTTTTGAATGGAAGCATTTTTGTAATATACATGTATTAGCAAAAATGCTTCTAATAAAAGCTATAGCTGTTTAAAAGGTGTATTTTAGTATGCACCGTGCACGAGCATTTTAAACACAGCACTTGCTCAGAGAGCCTA